>NW_027529455.1:291515-295597 GCF_008692635.1 Crocuta crocuta | reverse complement strand
CCTGGAAGCATGAAGGGGATAGAAATAGCTGGAAGGGGATAGAAAGAAGGAGATGGATAGATCAATTTTGGAGGTAGAAAAAACCCGATTTACCTACCAATTGGATGAGCGGAATAAGGAAGCAAGAAGACTCAAAGACGATTCTGAGGCTTAGAGCCTGTGTTGATGAGGAGAGTAATAATACCTTTATATGTGAAGGATGGGTTTTTAATGAGAACAGCAGGAATCATGGTTAGATTAAGGGAGGACCGTTCTCGAAGTAATAAGCCATCTACTCTGTTTTTTTTCCCAGACAACACTAACTTTTCCAGAAAACTTTGGGCTAGTGGTATAACCAGTTTGGTGCCCCCCAGAAGAAATTCAGAAAGGGCCTTCTTATTTTTTCTTAACGGCCAAATGATTTAATTTCCAGACCCAGAGCCTTGGGAGGAAGGATAGTCTGTACACCAATGGACAGAGAGAAGGTAATGCTGATATCGCCCTTGCAGATTGGTCAGCCATCCCATATCGTCATGGATATCAGAGTCACCAGTCTTGGGTGGAAGACTGAAGGATGCCACAGCTTGGGATTTCTGTAGACCCTGCCAATGAGTACAGCTCCTGACTGTACTCAGTCAGTGCTTCCTCAGGGTCCCCAGAAGCCTCTATTCCACACCCACCTCTCCATCCACTATGTAGCCTTTAGCCTCTCAGGCCCTCCGTGGCCCATGGCAACAGCGGTCCTGCCAAGTCCAAGATTGCCCAGCAGCCCTGGATATTCACTGGGATCTGAGAAAGACCTTATTTAGTTGCCTCAAGAACTCACTGTTGAGTCAGATCAGGTGAGAACAGCTCTCAGCTCCATTCTGTCATATCCCCATTCCTAAAAGCTCTCCCTCTTCCTTCCCCCAGCTCATCTTTCTTCCTGCTTTCTCTCCTGTCTCTCCCTCCCTGCTCTGTCTCTTCCAGCATACATGCGTTCTCTGGAATTAATCAAACACTGGCCCCTACAGCCTATTGTGTCTCAGATTGATCACTTAAGCAGCATTATTGATTGCTCCGAAAGCTTTAGGAGGTGGGAGTGGCCTGAAAAACTAGAGATCCAACAGCTGATTGGCTGGCTAGGCCTCTCTGGGCGGCCTCAGCCCTTCAACTGCCTGGAACATCTTTTGAGAAAGGGGAGGGAATGGACAGAGAAGATCCTCAGAGGGCCTTAATTCATCTCACCCTTCCTTCATTTCGGAGGTAAGGCAAGGGAGCAGGAGTCCATTGAGAACCCCTGGATCTAGCCCAATGCCCATGTTATGATGAGAAGGGGAGAGCAAAGGACCGCTCTTTAGACATTCGTATTTTAACAGAAAAACCATACTTATTCAGAATAATAAAAGCTGGGAAACAATTACATACTATATTATGTGCTTTAAACTGTAGGCACTGTAGGGGTTCAGGGCACAGAGAGTGAACAGCGTGGGCTGGAACGGAGGGAGAGGGCTTCCCGGAAGAGGCTGAACTTGGGTTAGGTTTTGAATAATGTATGCAGTTGAGGTCGTTGACTAGGAAAGGAGCAGGACTCCAAGGGAGAGGCATAGTTAGGGGGAAGACGGTGACGAAGAAAGGAATTCTGGGTCAGGGGTACTTGGATTTGAAGGGCCGTTGGTGTCAGCATGGGGAGTTTGGACCTAGACCCTGGGGGGCTGCTGGATGATTAATGAGAAGCATTTTAGGACGGTTAGCCATGTGATAGGAAGCCGACTTGATTGGAGCAAGGAGGAATTGAGACCAACTGGTAAAATACTATAGCACTCTGAGTTAGAGAGATGGCAGTGGGCATGGAGAGGAGGGTCAAATCCGAAAGTCACTTCTGCGTGGCTGGTAAACCACCAAGTAGATTCTCTTGACTTGGTTTTGCCTCACCCACTGCCGGTCCCCTTGTGAACCTCTGTACTCACACTTCCTTCGCCCCCCGGCCTCAGGTTTTTCACCTGGCAGAATTTCAGAGGAGCTAAGAACATAATGAGTTGATCAGTTAACCATCCCAGGTAAAGTAGATTTGCCCCTGGGGCCCTGAAGGAGTGAGCCTTGGGGAATGTGGCTGCAGAATCGTGTTGAGATGGGGTACTGAGTGCTATACCCCCGACAGGGAGGAGGGAGGCAGGGGCGGTCTGTTTCAAGCTCCCAAGACCGCTGTGAGGCCGCTGAGAGCCAGGAGACACCTTTCAGCTTCCCTGGCAGAATCAGTTCAAAAACGCCTCTCAGCACTTGGGATGGTCCCGGCGGAGGTCACACCTGTGCCAGGGCATGGGGAGAGCTACTACAGCACTTTAACGCCAGCGGGAGCCCTGTTGTTACAGCTGGTAGGAGAGAAAGAAGCAAGGAGCCCACAGGTGGGTGGAAAGGTGATGGAGAGGCCTCTGCCTGTTCATTTGCTTCCCCACCAGCTCTCCCCTCCCTGCCCAGCCCACTGAAGACCAGCCCTGGGCACGTGTCTGGGCCGAGCCCCTCGTCCCTGGGTTGGAATGGAATTGAGAACTGCAGATAATGGGATACTTGTGGGATTTTAGCCCCCTTTCTCCTACCAGTTCTCCTTGGGGGAGGGAATGATGTCTTGTAAAGTTGGATGCATGCAGAGGAAGTCTGCCCAGGCTGTGGTCTCCTAACCACCAAGGGAGTTTGGCTCTGGGGTTAGGACCACCCAAACAAGCCTCTCTTTGCTCCTGATCCAAACCCACTGGGAAAACAGAGGAACAGATGGCTAGACTGGTGGATGAACACTCACATGCGCACGCACGCACTCACGCACACACACACACACACACACACACACGATAGTCCAGCGGTTTCCAGCATTTTCCTGCTGGAGATTTTTGTTCTGATTTCCGATCAGTCTTATGGTTGCTGGTTTGAGGGAGGGGTGACTGTTGGAAGGAGGGTGGTTGAGAAGTGGGCAGGTATGGAAGATGCTCATGGAGGTGGGAGATTGGAAAGAGGGAATGCAAGTCACTGACTAGGGCAGTTGTTCTATTTACAGCCCTTTGTATGGAAAAGCCCATTAGAAGTGGCAAGAAGATGGCACGGTGGTGACAATGGCGTGGGAGTCAACCAGTCAACCAAGACCTCTCAGTTCGGAAATCCTGGCTGCAGTGTGCGCTCACTGCTTCTCTCCCAAGCTTCGTCTTTCATCTGTCATTTCCCCCTTCAGTAATTGTTCTGTTTATCTTCCCGCTTCTAACCCAGACCCAAGCAAGTCTGCTCCCCGTACTTTTCCAGTTGACACAAGGGGAAACTGAGGTACCCAGATTATTTCTTAATGAGCCTTGCCTCTGGTCCCGTCTCAGGATGGCCAGAAGTATGGACCCTGTGGGCTGGGACTCTGGAAACCAGCCCACTCACCCGGGCTTGGGAAGGTGCTGTGCGTCATACCGGCTCTGTTGCTATGATCAGTGAAATCACCGAGAATGCAGATATGATTAATAAAGGGAGTGTTGTTTCCATATTCATCTCATCACCTACAGTCAAGCCGTAATCTTTCTAATACGTAGGGAAATCACTCACTGACAGAGAAAAAGGAGGGGGATTTTTAAACAGACCCACCAGCCCGCTGTTGCTACAGTTTAGAGTCTGTCGCTGNTACAGCTCTTTCTGCTTTGGGATTCTGGGTGATCACTGGAGATGATAAAGGCTGGCCTTTAACCTGAGCTCTGGCTCCACTTCATTGTTACCTTTAAGGACATTTTCTCTGTGGAGTTTACCATCCCTTTAAATTGGCGACAGCTACAACCAAACTCAGGGTGTCTCCTCTCCAACCTTACGCTCCACCGATCTCCAGCCCTGCGCCCTTTCCGGCATCTCTGTCTCTATTAGTGACACCATCATTCTTTCCACAGCCGATGGGCTGAGCCTTGGAGTCAGTCACCCCCTCCTCACGCCCATCAGTCACCACCGTGTCTTGGCAGTTCACCTCTCACAAGTGTCTCATGAACCCATGCCTTCTTGACCATTCCCACTGCTGCCATCATAGCCCCCACTCTGGTTCCCTCACACCTGGACTCCTGCAGCAGCGTCCCGACTGGTCCCTCTGCGTGCTGCCTTCCCCCCTCCCCCCC
>NW_027529455.1:291114-291389 GCF_008692635.1 Crocuta crocuta | reverse complement strand
CCTTCCCCCCTACCCCCCAACCCCTGCCAAGTGATCCTTCAAGCTGCTGCCAAAGGAATCTCCTTAAGACGTCTTTCATCATGTCACTTCCCTGCTCAAGAGCCTATAATAGCTCCCTTTTGCTTACAATATCAAATGGAAACTCCTCTCCCTGGTATCCAAGGCCTGTCTTCCACAACAGCTGAAGTTCACCATGTATACACATGCTATATATAATCCTGTATATAATTTTATCTATGTGTGTGTGTGTTTACATGTATATAATCGCTCTAACC
>NW_027529455.1:283584-290167 GCF_008692635.1 Crocuta crocuta | reverse complement strand
CTCTAACCTATGTCTTCCTGACTCCCATTTCCACCAGTCTCCTTATCTCCCCGCTCCACTTGTACCCCACTCACTCCTCTCTCTGCATTCATCTTTCTGCTGTCCCCCTAGCCTGCAGTGGCCCCCTTTTCTCCATCTCTGAAAATCCGTCCATCACATCTCTAAGAAGCTCAGGTCCAGCCTCTACGAGAAGCCTTTCCTGATCGTTCTAGCCCTCATTGGCCACCCTTCTTTTTGTAAGTTTTCCTTGATTATGAAAGGAATACCTGTACACAGTGGGAAACTTTGCGAGTACAGAAAAATATAGGGGAAAAAACAGTCAGCCAAAATTCCCCCTCTTTTGAAACTTAGATCTTTTTGAATTTTGAAATTTTGAACTCTAGATCTTTTTGCCGCCACAATTTAGCCGTTGAATACACTGTGTCATATTGCCTTGACTTCCCATACATTCCCCTTCGTCCTCAGCAACAGAGTGAGCTCTCCAGGGGCCTCGGTGCACGACACACAGACAGATCGTAGGGGCCCAACAAACCCTAGTTAGTGGATGGAAGGCAGATGAGTTGTACATCATCCAGTCTGTGTCTCCCCCATTCCCAAGGAGAAGGGGTACATGCCTGGGCAGCCATGGCTCTGCTACTTCCTCTGCCAGGTGAGGAACACAACCCAGACACAGAGCTGAGAGTTCAGGGTTCATCATGCCCTGCGAGCCTGCTGCCTGACGACACAACCCTCTTGTGCAGTGCTGGTTTCTTTCTCCTCGGGAAGCCTCTGGCTTTGCGGTGACAGCTTTAATTCATCCTTGTGGCCACCATGAGCTTCTCCTAACCTATTGGCATTACTTTGCAAGAGTCAATAATTGCCCCCTTTGTCCATCATACCAAATTGAAATCTCTCATCCCAGCCTTCAAAAACCACCTGCCAGTTCACTCTCCTTGACTTTCCCATCTGACTAACGTGTCTCTCATGGTTTCCGGTTTCCGTAACAGACCCCCTTCACTTGAGCCAAGCCCGCCAGTGNNCCCGCCAGTGTGCCGTGACCTCAAAACCTAGCTCCCCTAATGCCAGACGGTGGGTTATTCCCTACATATCACCCCCCCCCACCCCCAACTCCAGCCTCAGGCCCTATATGGCCCAGTCCCTCTACCTTGAATCCTGTCCCTATTATTACGCTATTGCTCTCCACCGCTGAGGTCCACGATCCCGCTGACACGTGCTGCCACTGACCTCAGACTCAGGGTGCAGCCTTCTCTGTCCTTATGTAATCATTCTGTATTCAAATATTAATATGTGCTTGCTCTTCTATTATCATATCAAAGCGTTCCCCGGCGAGTGCCCACCTGGGTTCTGTGAGCAGCATTAGGCATAGCGTGTACTCTGGAGCTGGCCTCACCACATACTGCAATTTCATGGTGTTGAAGACATGATTTTAACATTTCAGAAAGTGAAATACTTCTTACAATCCATGGTGCATTGTAATTTAGTTGCCAGCATCTTTTCTGTCTCAGGAAAAACCCAGGAAAGTGTTATCTCTAACATCTAGAGTCAATGAAATGAAGTGCTAGCTTACTCAGCCTCTCTGAGGCCCAGCCCCTTTACCTGCAAAATACTTATCACATCAGGGGGTTGTTGTGAGGATTCAAAGATAATATTTGTATAGAACTTAGCACAAGCCCCACACTTCAGTAGAGGCTCAATAAATGTCAGCAACTGTAATTCCACAACTTTATAAACTATAAACCCCTCAAGGGCAGGGACATGTTTATCCTTCTTCCAGCAGATGGGATGATGTGAAGGGTGGAAGAAGGTTCCCTCTCCAAAAATATCTTCTTTACTAGACTGCCAAACAGCTGAAATTTCAACATTAATCACTCCTTTGAGTTAAGGCATTATCTCCTGAAGACCTCTGTTAAAAATGCAAATATGTCACTTGGGAAGGTAACACATTAATTCATTAGCATTCATGATCCCATTAGTGCAGATGAGTTTATCAGATTAACTAGCTGGCACCAGGCAAAGCTGAGAGCCCTAAGAAGGGGGCCAGTGAGCTATGTGCCTGTGGGCTGGAGTGGAGGAGCCTGGGGACGGGCGGTCCAGAGGGCGGGGCCACCTTCCGTCTCCTGGAGCCTTTTGGGGTTTGTTTGCAAGACTGTGACTGCAATAAACTAGGAAGGAACTCAGTGACAGGGACAGAAACACACGGACGGGAGGACATGTAAGGCTGGGAGGACAGTCGTTACAAGGTCATCTAGTTCAGTCTGCCCCTGAAATTTGTAATTCTCATCAGCAGGGCATTCGCTGCCTCCTAAGGGAGCCCATTCCATTGTTTATCTGTTCTAATCAGAACATATTTTGCGATTGAGCTGAAAGCCCTCTCAGTAACTTGTTTCCTTCCGTTTCCTCTTGACCTATAGCTATCACATTTCCTTAAGTCTGTCTGTCTTTTTTTTTAAAGTTTATTTATTTATTTTGAGAGGGGAGGGGCAGAGAGAGAGGGAAAGAGAAAATCCCAAGCAGGCTCCATGCTCAGTGAGGAGCCCGACGTGGGGCTCAATCCCACGACCACAAGATCACAACCTGAGCCGATACCAAGAGTCAGATGCTTAACCGACTGAGCGACCCAGGCACCCCAAGTCTGTCTGTCTTTTGACTATCAATTTATTTCACTTTTTTGGGCTAAATCTGCTGTTGGGGGTGGACATTTTCTCCCAGTCTGCAAGATTCTTCTAGCTGGTCTAAGAATTAAATTGACATGAGACAGATTAACAGGAGGAAAAAAACCCCAGAGTTTAGTTACATGCACACAGAAACCCAGTAGTGAAATTGAGACCTAAAGAAATAATCAAGGAAGGCAGTCTTTATACTTTTTAGACAAAGAAACAATAAATCTGTGAAGAATGGGCAGGACAAAGAGAACCGATGTTCGTTCGGGAGCTTCAATTAGTAAGAATTCTAAACAGAATTTGGGCTGGGGCAGTAAATTAGTAAACAGTACCCAAGGCTGTTTCTACAGCCTTCTCAGCCCTGAATTCCCTCTCTCTGGTGGTAAGGATGTCTCTTTACCTCCCAATTCAGGGAGGGGACCTTTCACATGGCAGATTTATTTCCTTTCTGGAGACAAAGTGGAGGGTCAGAGTGTTCTTTTTGCACTGGCTGTTTCTTTAAGTAAACTTTACGTAAAATAATCAATATGCCAACGTGGCACATTTTTGGGCAGCCTGCCCTTGGCCCCTACTCTGCCCACTTTGCTCGGTGATTCCTTGCGTGGTATGATTGCACAGCTGAGCTCCCTCACCTGGAGGTCCATGAACCTCCCAGACTTGGACGCAGAACATTGGCTAAATGTACCTGAGTACCTACATGTCTTCCCTCTGGCTTCACAGCTTTCCACAGTGGTCCCAGACCTAGAAGAGACCTTAGCCTATTGCCTTAAAGCATCGCAGTCCCTATGCTCTGGTAACGCTCCAGAGTTTGTGAGAACTGTTTCTCAGGGGCCCTGCGTGGGACAAAACACGGTTCTACTCTAACCAGCACACAACACAGTGGACACAGTGCTTTTATGAACAGCTTGATAATGCACAGTTCTCATCTTTGGCGAGCACTCAGTTTAATGGATGAGAACATCTTGTTCCCAGGTAACTGACCCCCACCGGGACTAAGTCCCTCTTTTCAAAGGAGCCGCCTGCTCCCCACCCCTTAGCTTACCGTGTTGAAGGGCATCTCCGTTCTCTCTCTCTCTCTCTCTCTCTCTCTCTTTCTTTACATTCTAAGAGCTAATTGGCTTTATTCAGTGACTCATGAATCAGGCAGCANTTCTTCCTTATTCTTTTGGTGGGAGTCAGTGGAGGTCCCTTGTGGCAACCTAGCCGGTCAGGCCACTCAGTAGGCTAGCAGAGGAGCCGTGTGACTGGGCACAGCCCTTGAGTTGGCTCCAGTGCCCCCCATTTTCCCAGTCCTGCGCACTGTAATGAGATGATTGGTTCACACATAAGAGAAAACCCAGAGAGAGGCCTGAGGCTCACAGGTAGCCCTTCTCGAGGCAGTGGGCCTAGGAGGCTTTAGAGGATGGAGTTTCGGGTGACTGGTGGTGTCAGCGGAGAACAAGAGAACAAATGTCAAATGCTTTAGGAAGGGCCAGCTCTGTTTTTTCCTTAAATGGTTGTTTATTTATTTTTAGAGAGAGAAAGAGAGCACAAGCAGGGGAGGGGCAGAGAGAGAAAGAATCCCAAGCAGGCTCCCCGCTGTCAGCACACAGCCCAATGCAGAGCTCAAACTCACGAACCTTGAGATCATGACCTGAGCCAAATAAAGAGTCAGCCGCTTAACCGACTGAGCCACCCGGGAATCTCAGGAAGGGCCAGGTCTTAAACATAAGTGTGTCAACATGAGAAATAGACATGTCTTTGGGGAGACAGTCTTCCCTCCATTCCTTCCACTCTAGTTCCCCCAAAACACCCCCAAAAGGCTAAATATTAAAGGTACTTGGGACTGTGTGGGATAGGAGCAAGCCAACTGGTAAGTGCCAATCACCTGCAATGTGTGACATGGAGGTATGGGTATCAAAGCCTGTTGCGAAAATGCGCGTGTTATCTGAGAGGGGAAATACGTCAAAGAAGACACTCATCCTGCAAGCTGCTCTGCAGAAATAAAAAGAAAAGATTCTATGGCCAAATATGTTTGAGGAGTGCCACATCCCCCTCTTAGACCCTCACAATGTATATTAGTGCCTTAAAGGCTCTGAGAAGTCCCGCAGTAGAGAAACCTGCTGATACTGTTTAAGGTTTCCAGCATGTACTTGACCACCGATCACCATCCTTCTATTTCCCCCTCAAATGCACTCTATTGACATCCACACAACAGCTTGGGGAAACTCCGCATTCAGCCATGACCCGCCGTTTCACACCTGGATACGCAAATGACTCCGTGCTCCCAGGCTTCTACAGAAATGGGACACAGATAAGGGGATTTTGCTATGGGGCGGCTATACAAGACTCTTGAGACAGGGAAACACTCTTTGGAAACCTGGGAGAAGGCACCTAACCGGGGAGGAAAACAAGGATGATGGAGACCAGCTCCCCCCACCTAGCAGTTCTCCTACCTGCCAGCCCTGGTAGATGCTATGCTTTCGGCTCTGAGCCGACAGTGAGCAGAGCGGAGCAGCTTTGGCCGGCCCAGGACCCTGTGGGGCCGTTTGTGGTCACTGGCTTCTCAGCTGAGACCTTTCCTGTTTCATTCCCTGCCTGCTGTCCTCCATCCCCTCCCTGGGCCTCTGGCACAGTTCAGCCTCTCAGCATACGTGCTGATCCACTTTATTTGGGTCTTGTTCTTTCCTCTTCCCTTCAATGGGACTGAGGAGGCTTTTGAGTTTTGTGCCGCCACAGGGAGGAACGAGAGCATGGGGCGGGTGTAAAGCAGAGGAAGAGAACATGCCTCTTCTATAGGACCTGGGGCCAAGTCTGTATTTTCTCTGCACCCTACGAGCAGGAAAGGGCACTTCTATAGCCGCTGCTGGGCCTTGGGGAGGTACCAGAGATACTTCTGGAGGCAGAAACTCCAACCTTTTGCCAAGAGAATCTAGGAGGAGATGAGGATCAGAAAGGCAGGGGCCAGAAGGGTTTAACAGTCTAGCTGCTCTCTGGTGAAAGTGGCTTGGGTTGGGGAGAGATGCAGGGGGGATGGAGGGGGGGGAGAGAGGAAAAGACAGAGAGAGGGAGAGAAAGGGAGAAAGAAGAGAAAGTATATACACAGCGTGTGTGTGTGTGTGTGTGTGTGTGTGAAGGTAAATCTGGTGCAAAGGTGGTTGAATCTTTCCTGTCTGANGGGAGACTTGCAGGGGTGCGTCAGGATCACAGAAGTGACTTGTCACTAGGGAGGAGGGATAAGATCTCTGTAGTGTGCTAGCCCTTTCATCATCAATGAAACCGAGGAGATGGAGCAGGGTCATTCCTCTCCACGCAGGGTGCCAGAATGTGAGTGCATCCGTGTGAGTGCACACACGCACGGTTTCCTCTGAGGACTCCCCCTGCCAAAGGCCTCTCAGTGGATCCATTTGAACCCACGACTTCCCCCACCGCCCAAGGCCAGGAAGGGGTTGCACTGATAACGCCCCCAGGACCTGATCTCGCCTAGTTTGAATGCCTCTAATGCTAGTGAGTCAACCTCCTCACTAGGCAGTTTATTCTGCTGCCTAACTGCATTAAGGTTAGGAGATGGGCTATTTCCCTCTCCCTTGATTCTATCTTTAGATATGAAGATCCCCAGGCTTTCTCTGTCTGTCTCTGTCCCTGCCTGTGCCTCCTCCTCTCCCTCTCCCACACCAGGTCACCGAGGCCTGCGGTAGCGGTCCGTGTCCCTCCTCAGGCAGAGATCCCACTTTGCTTTGCAGCCTCCACATGGCCCGACGACCTTAAGGTTTGGATGCCGAGTGCTCCCTCCTGCTCCAGGGCCGACATTTCCTTTTCTCCGATATACGTGGGCTTCAGCTCTTGCGCGTCAGGATGGCCCTTTCCTTCTTTCTTTTGGATTTTGCTGTACCTTCTCCGCTGCAAAGACCCTCCCCTGCCCAGAAACTGCTGAAGGAGAAATC
>NW_027529455.1:281266-283489 GCF_008692635.1 Crocuta crocuta | reverse complement strand
ACAAGTGTGGTCTCAGGATTTACTTGTATGCAGTGTGATTCCAGATGCCGTGGGAAACTGGGCTATGACTGGGGCTTGCCCTCAGGACACTTGTTCCCCAGCTAGGGAAAAACACACAAAGGAACTTCCAGGTGAAACATCCTTTTCATTCAACCAACACATTTTGACCGAGTACCTCCTATGTGCCCAGCACTGTTACAGGTGCTGGGGACACAGTGGCAAACAGGACAGAAAAAAAATCCCTGCCCTCGTGGAGCATAGGCTTCCGCGGGAACACATTTAAAAAGCAGACACATAGGCGCGCCTGGGTGACTCAGTCGGTTAAGTGTCTGATTCTTGATCTCGGCCCGGGTCATGATCTCACGGTTCGCGAGTAGGAGCCCTGCCCTGGGCTCTGTGCTGGAGTCTGCTTGGGATTCTCTCTCTCCTTCTCTCTCCGTCTCTCTGCCCCTCCCCTACTCACCTCTCCCTCTTCCTCAAAAAATAAATAAGCTAAAAAGTGACAAATAAATCACCAACAACTCACCTGGTATTGATAAGTGCCAGGGAGAAAACAAACAAAGGGCTGGGGTGGAAAGTCACGGCTCCTTCAGCTGGGGCAGTCAGGAAAGGCCTCTCTACAGAGGTGACATCTGAGCTGAGAATTGAATGGCCCGAGGAGTCCACACCATGCTCCTCAGACAGAGAAATCACAGGGGCAGAAGGAAGTGGGGAAGGCTTTCAGGAGATGGGCTTTTGCTGGGTAAAGTGCATGGCACAGAACCTTGACCACTACCTGTGGGAGCATTGGCCTCGCTCTGGCAAAACTGAGAGTCACATTTCTACTCAGGTGGAGGCTCCCTGGGCTTCCTGGAATATGAGATGGCCACTCGAAGAGGAAAGGCCTTTGAGATTTCTCCAGGGGATCTGGCTATAAAACCCTCTCTATGTCATACCTAGCAGCTTCCAACTAGAAACATTGAGTCTTGCCAGGTAGGACAAAGTCAAAATGATAGCCAACGGGTGGGAGAAGATCAGGGGATTATTGCAGCTCGAAGTGGAAGTTACATAGTGTAGACTAGAGAAAGATATGTGGGCTGGGGCCAAATTGTGATAAGGGGCATGGAGAGGACTTTGGACTTGATCCAGTAAGCAGTGGGAAGCTCCTGTCAGTTTTTGAGCAAGGAAGTAGAAGGAAAACAAAAGGAAAGAAAGTCAAGGTCCTGACAACTTTTGGTGACCAGACTCCCTCGTGCCCAGTACATGTGGGCTCCCCTCGAGAAACATGGTCATGACCATGGGCTCAAATCCCAGCTCTGCCACTGACTGACTCTGCACTTGGACACGTTACCTACCTCCTCTGGAGGAGGAGTTTTCTCCTCCACAGAATGGAGTTTTTGCAAGGATCAAATGAGTAAATCCTTATAAAGTGTGTAGACAGTGCCTGGTGTTTAGTTAGTACTCCGTAAACTTTAGCTACCATCATCCAGGGATGAAACTGGTATGAGGGGTTGCACTCTGGACACTGTCATGAACCTTGAGTTATTTTTGGTCACAGTTTGATCATCTGGGGATTCTGAGAAGCTGTGAACATTGCCTACACTCAGGACCGAGGCATACAAAGTGGGTCCTCTGCCCCAATAATCTTTCCCGTTAGCCTTCTAGACCATCGTCTAAAACCCCCCACTATTCTTTAGTGGCAATCTGGAGACTCAAGCATGTTTAACTGAATTAAGGTATCCTCTTATCTGGCTGTTAAAAAAAACCAAAACCTTGAATATTAGCTCATTGGTCATGGTCACCTGGGATAAAGCAGAGCTCTGAGGGAGTGAGTGGGACACAGGACGGTACATTAGTTATCTTATTGCCACATAACAAATGATCTCCACATGTAGCCATTGAAAACAACAAACATTTTGGGGTGCCTGGGCTCAGTGGGTTAAGCGTCGACTTCATGATCCTGTGGTTCTTGAGTTCCAGCCCCGCCTCCGGCTCTGTGCTGACAGCTCAGAGCTTGGAGCTGGCTTCAGAGTCTGTGTCTCCCTCTCTCTCTGTCCCTACTCCCTGTCTGTCTCTCAAAAATAAATAAACATTAAAAATAAATAAATAAATAAATAAATAAAATAGCAAACCTTTTATCATCTTATGGTTTCTGTGGGTCAGGAGTCCGGGTGCATCTTAGCTGTGTGGTTCTGGCTCAAGGCCACTCACGAGGTTGTGGTAAAGCTGTGGGCCAGGGCTGTG
>NW_027529455.1:280754-281133 GCF_008692635.1 Crocuta crocuta | reverse complement strand
TAACTAAAGACTCAACTGGGGTTGCAGGATCTGTCTCCAATACTCACTCGTGTGGTTGTTGGCATACTTTGCAAGTTTCAGATCCTTGCCGGGTCCTCTCCGTTAGGCTGCTCACAGCATGGCAGCTGGTTTCCTCCAGTTTGATGCAGCGGAGAGAGAGAGCAGGCCAGCCCAAGACTGAAGCCGCAGTCTTTTTATAACCTTATCTTGGAAGTGAAATCCCATCACTTCTGCCATACACTTTGCATTAGAAGTGAGCCATGAGAAGTGAGCTCAAGCTCATGGGGGAAGGGACACAGAAGGGTGTGAATATCGGGAGGTGGAAATTATTAGGGCCATCTTAGAGGCCACCCACCACAGATGGGTAACAGTTGATGAT
>NW_027529455.1:258009-280126 GCF_008692635.1 Crocuta crocuta | reverse complement strand
CTGCAAAAAAAAAAAAAAAAAAAAGAAAAAAGAAAGAAAAGAAAGCCTCTAGTGAAATGGAAACTTGGAATACTCTGGCTGACTGGGGGTCGGCATAAACAGTTGCTGGATTTAGTGGTAGCCGAAAATACTGGGTACCAAAAAGTTCAAAGAGAAGAACCAGAAGGTAGAATGGATGGTAGCTGGGAGATGTTTGACCCACACCTGCAGTTGCCAAATGTCCTCGGATCCTCCCGTGATCCGGGCCCCAATTTGTGCAGAGGTATCACCCCCTGCCCTGACCTTGCCCACAAAGCCCGGCCCTGTGGGCGTGGCCAGGGAGAGAGGACAGAGTGGGGATGATGCCCAGGAAGCCCGCGCAGCAGAAGCAAGAGAAGGGAATGCAGGTTCAGCAACTGCATTTGTTTGCAGTTCGGAAAGTTGTTAATTTTAGCTTCACACAAGGGGCAGAAGCAGGAGGGTTTGTCATTTCTGCTGAGCTAGCCCTTGGCTGCCTCCCACAGGCCACTGCCGCCGTGTCAGCTCCAAGCCTCTGTTTGCAGGGTGGTGTGCATGGCTAGTAGTAAAGAAGGGCTGCGTTGGCTGGGGGTTCCCTGGGGCCCAATGAGTTGGAGGCCGGGGTGGGGGGCAGCCAGCCCTGGGCAGAACAGTGCCGTGGGCTGGTCGCTGCCCGCCTGCACCTCGTCATCATCCCTTTTATCACCCCTATTTTCTCATCCTTGCTCTACCACTTGCTGATTTTGTGACCCAGGGCAAGTCGCTTTATTTCTCAGGGCCTCCATTTTCTTCTCTGCAAAATGGAGAGAAATGGTCCGCAGCTTACAGGGTTGTTGTGAGGAATTGTGCGCTCATGTAGGTAAAGCACCAATAAATAGCGATTGCTATGACTTAGCTACCTGGCTCTGCCTTAGGGCACCCAGCCCAAGTGAGGCTCGTCTCTCCCAGCGCAGGACCCAAACCAATCAGTAAACCTCTCTGAGTGTAAGTTTCTTCTTTTGCTGAGGGTTCTACATGGACTTACAAGCGTTAGACACTCAGATGATCTCAAGTTTACATAGAAAAGGGGCTCAGAGAGGTGAAGTGACTTGCTCAGGGGCACACAGCTAATAAGAAGTGGTAGAGTTGGGACCATAACCCAGATCTGCCCTTTTTCTATCCTACCTACATACAGATGGTTGGCCCTAAGCACTATTTTAGGATGAGATGGGGGGGAGACAGTGGGGCCAGAGGCCGGCTACAAAGGTAGAAGGCTTTGGGTCCCAATCGTACAACTTTCTGGAGTCCCACAAACTTGATTTTGTACTCCATCTCCACGTGGCTGAGCCAAGAGTGGAGGCTCTGATTTGTTTAATGACACTCTCCCACCCTCACCCCAACACAGACACTCATGCGCTCACGCGCGCACACACACGCGTGTGCATGTGCTTTCCTACCAAATGGCTGATTTCCTCTTTTTTAATTTTTTTTAATGTTTTATTTATTTCTAGGAGAGAGAGAGAGAGAGACAGCATGAGCAGGGGAGGGTCAGAGAGAGAGGGAGTCACAGACTCCGAAACAGGCTCCAGGCTCTGAGCTGGCAGTCAGCACAGAGCCCGACGCGGGGCTCGAACCCACGAACCGCGAGATCATGACCCAAGCGAAAGTCGTACGCTTAACCGACTAAGCCACCCAGGCGCCCCAATTTCCTCTTTTTTTAAAAAAAAAAATTTAATGTTTATTCATTTTTTGAGAGACAGAGACAGATAGAGCACGAGCAGGGGAGGGACAGAGAGAGAGGGAGACATAGAATCCAAAGCAGGCTCCAGGCTCTGAGCTAGCTGTCAGCACTGAGCCCGATGCGGGGCTCGAACCCACAAACTGCGAGATCATGACCTGAGCCGAAGTCAGTTGCTTAACTGACTGAGCCACCCAGGCGCCCCCCAAATGGCTAATTTCCTTTAGATCACATTTCCGAAATGACGAAGCTCGGAAGCAGGTGTGGGTGTGAGTGTTTGAGGACCTGTTCAAGACGCAAAGCTCCAAGAGCACAGCCGTCCTCCCAGAGATGGGGGTACCCTCTCCTCGTTACCAAGGGAAACCTCGTTCCCTGCAGCAGCAGGTGGGGGTCTGGGCTGGCCACAGCTTGCCCTGGCCTCACAGCTTAGGGCAGACTCACCCTTTCCTTTATCTGCAATAGCTGTAGAGAGGGAAGAGCTCGAAACGCTCGGAGCTTGAGGGTAAGGAATTAGCAGTGGAGACACTCGAGAAGTGAAGCTTGGTCTGGAGACAGGGAGGCCAGGTGAGGACCGTGGAGATCTGAGAGGCTGAAAGAGAATAAAAAAGAAAAGGCACAAGGACTGAGAGAAAGGCTAAGGGAAAGGGAAGAGAAAATCCAGGAAGAGAGGCAGGTAGGAGGCATGAGGAATGGAGCAAAGAGGGCAAACTCAGATTGAAAAATGCAGAGATAGCCTGAACAAATGGCCTCCAGAATTGTCACACAGCAGGGTGCCTGGGTGGCTCAGTCGATTAAGTGCCTGGCTCGTGGTTTTGGCTCAGGTCATGATCTCAAGGTTCATGGGTTCGAGCCCCACGTTGGGCTCCTCACTGACAGTGCTGACAGTTCAGAGCCTCTTGGGATTTTCTCTCTCTCTCTCTCTCTCTTTCTTTCTCTCTCTGCCCTCCCCCCCAATAAATAAATAAACTTAAAAAAAAAGAGGTGTCATACAGGAAGAACGTAGGGGCCACAGCCTCCCTGGTAGTGGGTTTAGGAGGCTTGTCTGGAAACTGCCTTTGCATATTTTTTGGGGGTACTCACAGGGGGTGCCGGTGTTGTTAGAGATTCATGGGGAGCAGTAGTTCCTCCCCCCAGCCACCCCTTGGCACTGCTGCCACCAGTGAGCCACATTTATAAAGTGCCTACTGTAGGGGCAGTCGGTTAAACGTCCAACTTCGCTTACTCAGGTCACGATCTCACGGTTTGTGGGTTTGAGCCCCGCATTGGGCTCTGCGCTGACAGCTCAGAGCCTGGAGCTGCTTCAGATTGTGTCTCCCTCTCTCTGTCCCTCCCCTACTCATGCTCTGTCTCCCTCTCTCTCAAAAATAAACATTAAAAAAAATTTTTTTTAAGTGCCTACTGTGTGCTAGAGAAGAAGAGATGGGAGAAAATCAAACAGCAGAAAGTAAAGGGAGAAAAGCTGAAGAGTCCCCGGAGGTTGCATGCAACAGGTTGAACTGCCCTGAAGTGGGTAGGGGGGCAGGGCCACTGGGGGCTTTCTGCTCAGCAGCCTGAGGAAGGCCTGATTTGGGAGACTCCCAAAAGAGAATGGGTGTATATTCCAGAATCTTATTTTAGAGGACTATCAGACCCACCTCCACGGGCAGCAGGACTAGCTAGCTAGCTATCTGCGGGTGCATTCCCAGAGAGGAACCGTTTCTCTCCCGGTGCACAGACACAGTGCACACCCGTGAATAACACACACAGCGTGTGCGAGTGAGATTATGCTCTCTGCCTGCTGTCCAGAGGGGCCAGTGGGTCTTCCCGGACCTGTTAAGGCCACTTGATCCCAGCTCCCTTCCCTTCCCTGAGCTCCCTTCAAGGGTCTGCCCTGCTCCGTGGAAAAGGGGCCCTGGCTGGGAATGTGTTTTTGTTTTCTGCGGTTCCCTTTTTTCCTCTGCCCCAACCTTAGCCTGAGCTGCTATTCCCTCAACAACATCCAAAGGGGGAAGCAATCATTGATTGGTTCGAGAAGAATCTCCGAGCCAATGAAATGTCGGCTCAGCCATTGTTTCCAGATGCCTAAAAGAGAATTATCCAGAGATGGAGCAAAAACCTTGGTTGACCAGAATATTGGGGGATGCGCAGATAACAACACAGTTTTCTAGTGGGTCAAGGGCTTTCATTTCAATGTGCTGTGGAAATCCTTTCTCACATCTGAGGCCTCTTTCTTGCCTTAGGATGTAAGGCCCAGTGAAATGGATTTTGTGTTTGATGCCTAAGGACCTTGCTTTCTAAGTATCAGCTCCAATATTTAGGATCACAGGAAGATGGTATGGTAGAGCAGTCAGAACACTGGATTCCAGAAGTCAGAGGGCATAGGTTCCATGATGCAGGTGAAAATGTGTACTGAACGCACACCATCCCCCTAGAAATGACTCACTTGAATTATTCCCTCATGCAGGCTGAGTTCATTATCCTTTGCCTCTTTCTCAAAGCAGCTGAGTGAAGAAAAAAAATGTATATGATCAATTGATGGATCAGAAGATTGGACCTTTGTTGGCTGAATTTTGTTACTTGTCCCATTTCTTCACCAGAATGTTGACCCCTGAGGACACACTGTGTTCTACCCCAAGCCATTCAAACTCCTTAGCTCCCAGTTTCACTGCAAGCACTTCCCCGATGCTTAGTCATGTCCAACAAGGTGCCAGTGTCGATGCTTTCACCTCTCCACCACGGGGCCAGGCCGCAGGTTCACATAGGACCCCTGCCTCGAGACCTCTGAATGAGCACAGGGCCTGGCGTTCAGTGAGTGCTTACTGCATGGTACCTGCTGGTCCTGGTATCATTATTCTTCAGAGGAAGACAGGAGGGACAAACACAGGGTTTCCAGTTCCATTGTGGCTGCTGGGGTTGTATGCATAATCATATCAAGGGGGATCTCAGAGAGTCCTTCCAGATGAGCAAATGAAGCTCAGCGCCTCCTAAATGAAGCAATCCACCAGGGGCAAGTTTAGACTTCGGAGCCGGTAGGAGAAAGGGAAGCAGAGAGGCAAAAGTTGAAGTTCGTGGGCGGGGCTCAGTCCCTTCCCCCACCTCTTTCCCATCTGCTTGATAGCTGGGATTACTTCACCTGGTTAGGCTGAGGGCTTGGGGCAGAGGAGGGACTGGCCTCAGGGGCTGGAATCCAGGCCTGAATGACTTGGGGGAACTTGGGCCCTTGAGAGAGGAGAGCCCGGAGCAGTGGGGACAGCCAGAGGGCATCTAGCCAGACGCGGGAGCAGGGGATGAGAGCAGTAGCATGCAGAGCCTACTCCCCACCTTTGCCCTAGGATATCTGAGATAGAGGATGTTGGCCTTGCCCCAGGGAGTCCCTTTGGAGCCCCAGGAAAGAGGAAGAGCCAGCTGAGTGCCCCAGGGATGACATCCTGGCTGGCGATAATGCAGACAGAACTGAGCTTATGGGGTTTTTTTTTGGGGGGGGGGCAGTGCCCACTGCAGAGAGAGCTGTGGAGAGAGAGGCCAGGCAAACAGCTCACCCAGGATAGGACTGTCATGTAGAAATATTCCCATCTGGATAGTTCTAGAGAAGCAAGTCTGGGTAATGATAAACTATGAATTTTATGCATGAGCTGAACATTGAAAAACTTCAGCCCCAAGCTCCCGGCTAGCATCTGAGCCAAATCCCACTCGCACAGCATTTAATCAGCTTCCTGACAGATCCCAGTAAAAGGGAGATGAATTTACGAGATTGATTAGCTAATACCCAAGTGTTATGCTTACTCTGTGATCCAAGAGCACCAGGCTGGGGCCTCTAGACTCTGCTGCTCAGATTCTGCAGCTGCTTTCATTGCAGGTGGGCCTGGACCTGCCCCCTGGGGAGGGGACTGATCTGAGCTGTTCCTGCTCTGAGGCTCTCTCCTTGGCCTTCAAGGCCCCCCTGGGGGCCAACCTAGAATGCATCCGGGCCTTGGGAAAGAGTCAGTCTCCTCGTTGCCCTCCACCCCCTGTTATGGCCTCCGCCTCCTGCCAAGGATACCTCTCCTGGTCCCTACCAGTCCACCTTCTCTAAGAAGCCTTCCCCGACCATCAACGCCCTCAGTGAGCTTTCTCTTCTTCCAGAAACTCAGTATTGTGTGAACCACATGTAATCACAGACCATGGTTAGAGCTAAACCAGAATTTAGCTGGTCCCATCCAGCCCCACTTGTAAATGCTAGATTTATTTAACCACAAAGGTCATACATGCTAATTATAACAAGTCAAAAACACAGGGAGGCTTAAAGAAAAAAAAAATGTATCTCCCTCTCAAGCCCCTATGATCCCATCCACTCAGAAAACCAGTGTTACCAGCAGTGTCTCTGCACCGTCTCTTTGCTCATACAAACATCCATGCACAGCTCCTTCATTTTACCTATAAGGAAACAGGATATTTTTCCACCAGCCACAGCTGCCGAGTTGCCAAGCTCAGGAGTAAGAACCCAGGTGTTCGGGATCCCAGTCCCCAAGCCAATGACGTTGTTGTTTAGCTGCCTCCTAAGAGAGTCATGTCTCCCTGTGAATTGTAAACTCAACTGAGGATAAGAAAAAAAAAAAAGTGTTCTCTCTCGCATTTCCCACAACACCTCACACAGTTTTGAGCATCTGGTCCAGGGTGTTTACTAAATGTTTGTCTCCTCGTTTTAAATCCTTTCTGAAACAAGACACAGTATAAATAAAGAAAAAGAAAATGTTTGACTCAGTGCCTGGTTGCGCTAGACTGCAAAGCCGAGTCATGCAATCACACAGAAATTGATTGTTAAGATGGCTGGGGAGAAAAAGCAGCCAAAAACTCAAGTGATTGGTGACCGTGTGCAGATATCTGGAGACAGAGACAAATATGGAGACTAAGGAGCTCAAATGTTTGAGGGCCTTGTGTTCCGAGCTGAGCTAACAGAGCAGAGAACCTGGTTTGGAGGTGGGTGGTGGTGGTGCTGCAGGTGCGGAATAAAGTCCCTCAACACCCCACTTTCTTGGGCACCTGTCCCGCCTAGGGCCAGCAGCTAGCATGGCGGTCCGGCAAGTGCTGATGAAGGCCCCCACTGGCTGCGGCCAAGTACTTAAGCCTCCTCTCCAGTTACGGCATTTTCACTCTGTGGAGTCACTGATGGGATTTGCATGGATTAATTCGGTAGAGTTGTTTATTGCCGATCAGGTGTGAGGGTAGAAAAGGCCAGACTGGATTAGGGCCCCTCCCCACAGGTGTGTGTCTCCCTGCCCTGGGGAGCTTGGGAGGGGCTGAGAGTGGCCTCTGGCACATCAGCTGATCTGGAGGCAGAACCCTTTGGAAAAGGATAAATACGAATTCAATTTCAGAGCTGAAACAAATTTACAGGATCATCTAATAAGGTTATTAATATCTCACATTTATACAGCACTTCACACTTTATGAAATGACTAGCTGTGACTCATGCCCCTCATTTTACATGTAGAAACCTTTGTTTATTTAAGAAGCCCCTGACAATTGGGTAGCAGCTTAATTGTCTTCATTGTGAGAATGGCATTGGAATGCCATATTGGAATGTTCTAATATTTAGGAGTGAATGATGGGATGGAAGTATTCAGGGGTGAAGTGTCATGATGTTTGAAACGTTAAAATGATACAGCATTTAAAAGATACAAATAGGGGCTGGGGAGGATGGGGAGTTAGTATTTAATGGGTAGCGAGCTTCTGTTTGGGATGATAAAGATGGATGTTGGTGATGAACGTTGGTAAGTGTACTTCATGCCACTGAATTATACACTTAAAAATGGTTAAAATGATGGGGCGCCTGGGTGGCTCAGTCGGTTAAGCATCCAACTTTGGCTCAGATCACAATCTCACAGTTTGTGACTTCGAGTCCTGTGTCGGGCTCTGTGCTGACAGCTCAGAGCTCGGAGCCTGCTCCGGATTCTGTGTTTCCCTCTCGCTCTCTGCCCCTCCCCCACTTGAGCTCTGTCTCTCTCTCTCTCACGTGCTCAAAAATAAACATTAAAAGATGCTTAAAGTGGTAATTTTTATGTTGTAGTTTGCCACAATAAAAAAAAGTGTATAAACAAACACACAGAAATAAGGCAAAAATATTAACAAATGTTGATTCTAGGTGATGAATGTGAAGGTGATTCTTGCATTGTTTTTAATGCTACTTTAGCAGCTTCGTATATTTGAAAATATTCATGATAGAGCATAGGGGATAAAAGAAACTCTTAGTGTGAGCAGGCTTGTGGAGAAATGGACACATGGCTATCTATATTAGCCAAAGATTGGGTCACAGGCCCAAAGAGCATGTGAGAGATTGGAACACGTGATGGAGAGGAGGCAATGGATGGAGTGTTGTGTGGTTGACCACTAATGGTCAGTTGAGAGGTAAGACGGCAGAGCTGAGCCAGTTGTCCACTGTGGATGTTTCCTGGGGTGGGTTATCGGAAAGTTGTTACCTGGAGGGGCCTTAGGTTGCAACATGAGGCAGCTTACAGTTAGGGGTGTCTCAAGAGCTCCGTGTTATTCAGGGGCTGACTGACCAGTTTGGGCCTCAGACCTCGTCCGGCCCCTGGCGATGGTCATGAGTACTCCGCGACGGAATGAAGCGGAAAATAGAAGTTGCTGAAACTGTCATCGGTTCATTTTGGTTGGCTTTGTGCCACCCAGCTGCACTCTCAAAATCTCATCAAACTGCACGTCCTCTAGGTGAGGGTTAGAAGGGCTCTCTGAAAGGTGGCCCGGCCCGTAACGGCTTGGTGGTTCAGGGTTTGGTGAGAGGAGCAATCAAAAGGAAGGATCCCATGATTGAGTCACCCAGCCCTGCCTACATGTGTTCTGTTCCTCATTTGAGCCTTTGCCGATGAGAGAAGAGGAGGCTCTGCCCCAGGTCTGGGGCCCTCCAGATGTTCTTGTCTGAAGCATGAAGGTGCCATCCATCTCACTGCTGGCAGGGCCTAAGGATCATTTCAGAACTCAACAGAGCCATTAGGGTGAGGATTACCCCCCAAACCAACGTGCTGAGCTGTAGTTTGTGGCGATCACTTTGTCCCTGCTGTTGCCTTACTGTACCTGCCCAGATTCAGACCCACCAGGGCCTCATCCCTCTTCAGCAGACAGAAGAGCTTTGACTGACCCTCTCAGGGCACAAGGGAAAGGAACAGGGACTTAATTTACATTTTCCTTTGGCCAGCATTTGCCTGGTGTCTACATTAATCACCATAAAGGATAAATGCCACCAAGAGAATGGAGCAAGCCAGGGAGAGCAAGAGCAAGCAAGTGAGAGAGGGAGAGAGAGAGAAAGAGAGAGGGAGAATGAGCAAGAGAGCAAGCACACATAAGTGCCGAGTAAGTAGTGAGGCCTACGTTGCGGGAGGGGGCGGGGAGGAACAAGCTGGTCTGGAAAAGAATAGGCCCGAATGAATCCTTGGTGAGTTCTCACTTCCTCTCCTGAGTCTCTGTGACTTCAGCCTTTCAAAAATTGGATCTCCTTACATGTCATGTTTGATAGCCATATTCCAACCTAATGGAGCCTGGGACTGAAAGAAATCGGGCTGTGAGCAAGGCCAATGCAGTGTCGTCAGAACAAATGAATGTAACACAGGTGGGAGACTGGACAGATGAGGATAAGGTAGAATGTTAGAGATTATTTACTAGTTCAGTTTCCTTCCTAATTTTACACCTAAGGAAACGGAGACTCGGCAAGGGGAAGGGACTTACCCAAGTCCACCCAGTTTATTAATCCTAAGGTCCTAAGCAGTCCTTTTTTATGGATCCTGACACATTGTGCTGGCAAGCAAAAACCCCAGGAGCCGAGACTTCTTTTTCTCGCAAACATCTTTCCTAGGTGGCGCCGACAGAAACCCAGTCTTGGAAGAGGCTTGCCCCTCCTCCCTGCCTGTCTTACCCAGCAAGATGGCCATGCTCTGGAGTCAGGCCAAGCTCCAGTAGGTCCTCACTCTGTCTCCAGCCTGCTCCCCCTCCCTCTCCTTTGTCAGCAGAGGCTTACTGGAAAGGCTGCTCTGAAATGAAGACAATGTCAGTGAAGTGCTTGTTAGTAAGTAGCCGCTGGCAGACTACAGGCTGGGCCATCTCCCTTGGTCTCCATCCGAGGCTCTTGATCTGTGCTGTACCTGGCCTGTGACGCTGAGCATAGGGGTCACCAGCAAATGCCCTGGGACCTGTATTTTTCCCACCCCAGCTTTCAGGGTGGCACGGTCCTTTGTCGGGTTGCTGGAGAGGCAGAGCCAGGGAGCAAACCTTGGGGCAGAAGTAATATTTTCGGAGTTGTAGAACCTCAGGTGGGAAGGGACCTTGATCTGTCCCCAGGGTATAGATAGGGAAACTGAGGATCACTGTCATGCCAATATAGCCCAGGTTCCACTTGAGAGCAGAGCATGAGGGAACAGGGTCTGCAAAGAGTTTCCTTGCATAGAAGTAGTGACGCTAGTGGGCAGGGCAGTTAAGTGGGAGGTTAAGTGGGGGATTTGGGGAAGGGCGGTCCAAGGGACAGGTTGGGGGATACAAAAAACATGAGTATTATGTTCATGCCAGAATAAAACACAGTTAAACCAAATAATTGCAAAATCCTTGATGGGCAGAAGGACCTGGAAAATAACTCCCTCAGAAAGGAAAAGATATCTCCACCTCAACCTCACAGACACCTGCTGGTCTGGTGTCCCCAGCTGGGTTTACCTACCACCGTAGGTGGTAGGTTGCTTGCTTCTAAGCCGATGAGGATGGGATGCAGCCAAGGCATTCAGCAGCTCAGCCTCCCTGCGCTTCAGTGTGAAGAAGGAGGAGAGTTATTTGCTGCAGTAAGGGCTACCAAGTACAGTTGCTCAGGTTGTGAACTACATAAAGGTGCTTAGCCATGAGGAAAGTAGGGGCATAAATCCAGCCCAGCTCTGCTCCCCAAACCATGTGGCCATGGTGCAGGGCTGAGTCCACTTGGATGAAGGGGTAGGTTTTTCATCTAACAAAGTCATACTGTTCGTGGGGCTACGTTCCCCCAGGAGTGGCTTTTACTAACCTTTTTACACAAAGGCACAGAATAGACTACTTGTGGCTCAGGCTGCAATCAGCCATGGGCTCTCCCGTGCTCCATGGTGACCCACCCCTAGGCTCCTGGGCTTCCCCACTGAGGCTCTCTGCCTTCCTGCGTGCCTCCTCGTCCCAGGCTTTTTGTTCTTGCCAGCCACCTTCTGAGCACGAGGGCAAGAACGCCAGCAAGGCGGGTCTCTTGGAGTCTGGGGCCCACCCCACGAAGACTCACAGGTTTCAGAGCTCTCTGATCCCTGTATCTTCTGCCCCTGTGCTCTGCCCACCTGTTTGGCTCACCCGCCACATCTTGGATGCCTGCTCCCTTCCTGGTAGCCTGATGCCAACTGTTTGTCTGAATCGTGACTCTGACTGCTGTGTCCCCTGCTTTCTGTGCCCTGCCCTCCCAGCTGCCCCTCTGTAGTCAGCTGTCAAAGCCAGAACACAACCCCTAGGCCGGCTATGGGCCATGATGTGGAGGTGGGCGGGGGGGAGGATATGGAGGACTCGCCTGGAGCACGGCAGCTTGTTCTAGCTCCCTGCCTGCTGGTCTGGATGGAGGCCTGCTGTTGGTGCTTTTCACTGCAAAGGAACATACATGCAGAGTTGGCTGGAGAGTTCCATCATGTCCACCTAGTGCCGTGTCAAGACCCCACCAGTGACTGAGCATGTTCTCCTAGGGCTGCAGGGGCGGGGCTGTGGCAGGGCCAGGAACACACTGTAGAAACCTCTGAGGCATGAGAGGGAGGGGGGCAGGTTGGTCCTTGGGATCAGAGTAGCTCCCTCTGGCTAGGCTTAAAGGGTCCCCTCCCCCACTCCCGGACCACACAGGCCCAAGCCTTCCAAACAAGCTCACTGGGCCCTCCCAGAGGCCAGTGCATTATGGTGCCAGATGGGCCTGAAAGAAACCGCCCAATGGAGTGCTGCTGGGGAAGAAAGGGGCCTCAGGTCAGGGACCAGCACTGGGCCAGCCAGAGGGTAGGTGACAAGGAGTGGGGGCAGGTTCCCTGAAGCCTTTCCACTCTGAGAGGGAGGCCAGCATCTTCTCGGCTGAGCCGCTTCAAGTGAGGACTAGCAAAAACCCTTGAATCAAGAAGAATGTGGATGAGACAGCTAAGCAGTTTCCCTCTCTGCCTCCCCCCTCGTCTCCAAATCCCAGAGCTGGAAGGAGCCAGACAGTGGAAGAAGGGGCGGGGAAAGAAAGCGGAGGGCCTGCCATCAATCTCCTGCCCCACAAGCTGCGTGGTCATGGGCATCGCTGGCTCCAGCTGGCTCCCCTAGGTGGAGGGAGGGGGGAGGGGAGCCAGGTGTGGGTCCTGGCCAGGAAGATCCAGGGGGATGGAGACACAGGGCAGTGGCAGTCGGGTTCTGGGTCTTAGAGCCAGGACCAGGGCCAGGTCAGAAGGCTGGGATGCCCATCCAGGGGTATCGAGGGACCCGGCAAGCCAGGGCAAGTCCACCTCCAAATGGATACCAGACAGGAGCCAGGCTTTGTAGAGTCCTCTCTACGGTTCCTCTGCTGCCTCTCTGGTTTCCCAGTGCCTGCCTCACCAGCCGCCCTCCAGTGCCGGGACTTCTCACAGCTCAGTCCTCTCCCCAGAGGTGGGTGCAAATCCCTAAGGATATCGTTAGCTAATTTCAAAGGCCAAAGATCTGGTCATGCCTAGGTGTGAGGGTTATAAAGAGGAGGGAACCCCAGTTAGCTCGCTGTCAGAAATA
The DNA here is from genome assembly GCF_008692635.1 of Crocuta crocuta. Classification (NCBI taxonomy): domain Eukaryota; kingdom Metazoa; phylum Chordata; class Mammalia; order Carnivora; family Hyaenidae; genus Crocuta; species Crocuta crocuta. The sequence continues at coordinate 267,678 of NW_027529455.1, read as the reverse complement.
CCTACTTCCCAGTTCTTTGAACTGTCTTGGAAAGAACCACACAGCCTGGGAGAATGTTCTAATTCAGTCACACTAGTAGGCTAAGCCAACCAAGTAATTTGGTGAGAGGGAAGGAAAGGGGAAGGCACCCTGCAATTGGAAGAGCCTCTCATGCCATGGAGCTTGGGGTCCTCCGCTGGTGAGGCAGTTCTTTTTCAGGAATCTGGCTTAGGACTGGGTGGGNAAACAAGCATCTCCCAGGCCTGGAGAAAGTCCCTGAACCAGATTCAATGTTTAGTCTGCTCAGATGTAGTGGCCACTTAAATTTTGTTCAATAGCTTAGAAAATCTACAGGTTCCTTCTAAATTTAATTGGTTTACTAGGTTTTAAAAAAGCACCCTACTTCTGTGTTCAACAAGAAAAGAATCTGAGTTCTGTAAAGGAAGAGGCTCAGCAGATTAACAAGTCTCATTCTGATTTAGAGTTTGCAGCCTGCTCAATTCAAGCTTCTACCCCTGGGGGAGCCGTGACCACTGCCAACAGGTAGCCCCTGGGACCTCGGGGTCTTTGAAAGCCTCACCTTATCTCAAGCTGTTGTTCCAGTGTGGAGGGCAGAGGTGGAGGGAGGGGTACAGAGGAAAGAGAACAGTTCCTCCTTGATTCTATCTTGCTTAATGGTTTTCCCACCAAAGAGCACTCATTTGTCACATTTAGCTTCGGGAGGTATGACAGGATGATCCATCCCTCAGGCCGGGGCCTATAAAAGCCAGGAATTGGCACCTGTGATCTGCCATTCTCTACCTTTGTCTTCTCTGGCTGCAGCTAAACTGCCCCTGAAATGCTGACTCCTGCCTCGTCCATGATGGAGTGAGCTTTTAACAGGGTAGCATGTGGCCTGTAAAGCTTCTTTTATTCAGNCCAGTAATCAGCTGCATGGGTAACCATCTACCCACAGGGTGTGCTTGGTGTGCTTTGAAAGCCTCCACAGCTCCCTTTCTACCACACAAGACATCCTCCATGCTTTGCCACCATCCTTGAAAATTATTAACTGTGTGTCAAGTCACTATCCCTGAAGACTCTTGTTAAAATGTACATTTGGTTTTTGTCTTTGTTTTTGTTTTCCTAGTCTAAGAGAAGTTTTCATATATCAGATTCATTCACTCCTACCTGTCAAGAGCAGGTCCACAAATAAACAGGATCCGGGCAAATGACGCCTGATGGGAAGGGGAGTGAGGATATGTTTGCAACAAGGTGGAACATAATGAGCTGGGTCAGGAGTTATAACTGCTCAGCCAGGGAGAGAGGACTGCAGGGCCCGGGAAGAAACCAGACAACTGGCACCCGTTATCCCTGTAATCCAGGTGTCCGTGTGCTCTCCCATGTCCCGAGGAAGGAAATAAGATTCCTCCAAGATCCATGCCCTTCTAGATCTCTGCATTCCTGGGGAAGGCCTCCCTTCTGGGAACCCCAGCCCTGGGCTGGCTGCAAGCACCCGGTTCTCCTAAAAGAGTTTAATCTATACCAGTGAAACAGCCTACACCTTGGTTGCTCATTCAGAGTCACTTGGGGAGCTTTTAGAAGCTTTGATGCCAGACCCTTCCGCAAACTAGTGAGGGGAGGCGCCTGGGGCATCTCAGAGAATCTCGCGGGATTCTCATAGGCAGCCGGCATTAGGAGCGCTGGCTTAAACATCCCACTTGTTGCATCTTGCCATGCCAACCAAAATGTGGAACTTGGCCCTCTTCCTTAAGCCCACCCCACCCCAAATAACCATTCTCCCAAGGAATTGTGGGTAGAAGGGCTTTGGGGACACAGGGAGTTCACTGACGGCAACGCAGACAATGTAAAAATGTGAGATCAGGGATCCCAGATCTGAGGGATCCTTGGCCATTTTCCCAGCCAGGCTTTACCCTCTTATCCTGTTCCCGTTCCCTCTCTTCCTTCCATTTACTTCCCTCCGTTTACTCCCTCCTGTCTGTTCCCTCACAACCCAAAGCTCGGTTGGTTTTCACCACCCAGCGTTACGCTTTCTCCTCTGTTGCCTTGGCGCCTGCCTACCCAGGCTGTCAAGGCAAGCAGCTTATCAAAATCTTTCCCTAAAGACAGTCGTAGTTCTCCCCTTAAGAAGGGTTCTGGTGCCAGCTGGTGAGGTGGCTGAGATTTCCCCCCACATCCGCACGGTTTTGACAAAGACCCTGGATGGCCTCATCGTTCTAGCCCCATGGGCTCAGAGAACCATCACAGAAGCAAGCTCTGCTATTTCTATCCAAAGAAGCAGGGCCCACATCTTGCAGGAGAGGCTCGAAGTTGGCAAAGCATTTGAAGAGTGACTGTCTGTGTATCCACTTGAGGGAGTCTTTGTGTACTTGTGGGCGTCCAGCCCTTATGCCTAATATTCAAATTTGGCCCGTTTGCAGACTCACAGGACTTTCCCAAGTGCAGAGAAAAGTATCCCTGATGCATGACCTAAAAGAATATATACTGTTGCTACAAAACCACTTTGAGACCAACATGTGATATTTTATTCAGTGGACATTTGCTGGACATCATTTCCTGCCAGCCACTGTGCTTAGGTGCTTTGGATTTGGTGGTGAGCTAAACCCATGTGTCTGGTACTTATAGTCTAATGAGTTCTAGTAATTTCTTTTTTGAGATCTTCTTTTTGAACTAAAAGGCAGTATTTAAATTTTTTAATGTTTATCTATCTTTGAGAGAGAGAGAAACAGAGTGCAAGCCGGGGAGGGGCGGAGAGGAGACACAGAATCCAAAGCAGGCTCTAGGCTCTGAGCTGTCAGCACAGAGCCCGACATGGGCCTCGAACTCACAGACTGGAGATCATGACCTGAGCCGAAGTCAAAGGCTCAACCGACTGAGCTACCCAGGCACCCCTAAAAGATACTATTCTGAAAACAAACCAACAAACCAACCAAACACTAAGCTTTGAGTCAGGAGTTTCTATGCACTGGAAATTCTCCTCAGCAAACAGGTGGCTTTCTGTACGTGGGCCTGAACACATTATTTCCTTTTCATGTGTGTGACATGGTAATGTTTAAAAGACACTTAATGTGTACGTAAGCCTTTTATAGACCTGTCTGCGATTCCAAGACTGGACTGTGACTTTGACTCCTGAAACTTTGCTTTCCAGAGCTCGGTCAAGTTCTCACACACTGGATCACTAGCTAGCTGGCTGACACCTGTCAGGGCTTATGATACCCCAGGCACTGGGCTTGTCACTTCCCATGCATCATCTCATTCTGCCTTCACGACGGTGAGGTGACTAGAGTCCTCGTCCCCATTTTACAACTGGGATGACTGCTCACCTCCGACTCGGTAGCAGAACCAGGATTCAAACCCAGGACTGTTTGACCCCAAAGCTTTCAAAACTTACTGCCTCCTGGTGCTAACCACCAAAGCAGGGAAAGCAAGCTCCCTCATCATCAATAACAGCCTCATAATCATGGTCATTGTCATCCTGTCATCATATCAGTGATCATTCGTCAAACACCTTCTTTGTGCCAAGTGCTGCTTTTAACAATAGTAAAAAAAAAAAAAAAACAATATTAAAAACAATTAATTGAGTTCATGGGGCACCTGGGTGGCTCAGCCACCCACATCAGGGGGTGCTTGTTTTTCTCATGTTTTCCAATTTGGGAGCGTTGTCTGCACTGGCTTCTGATACTTGGGCAGCTCTCTCGGACCCATCTGCCAATTAGGATAGAGACTCTCGGAGTAGCAGATCACCATAAGTGTGAGCAGACACCCTCCTACGTGAGCCGACAACCCAGACCCTTTCCATCAAGTGGACAATGCCATGAGCATGAGAAATCTGCCCAGAGAGGGCCTCCCAGCCGAACACTTTGCACAGCAGAACTTTGGGGAAAATAGGTAGCATTCTACAGGGTCTGATTTTACAGAGTCTATATTTTCTCCTCGTCGCACCTCCAGGGCAACCTGCCCACTAGCATCTCTCGCTGATGCCTCCGTCCTCCTTGCCTCCGCTAATGCCTGAATCCCTTACCTCCTGTCTACTCTCAGTGTTATTTTCTTATCACGCCATTTCATTCCCCTTTCGAAAATACCTGTTCCTCTCTCCTCCAAATCTCCCCGCTTTTCCCTGCTCTCATTTCAGCTCAAGCCACATTAAGGTTGTAAAGCATTTTTGGAAGAGTGGGTATGGCAGGGGGGGAAATAGAGCTTTATGGCATTTTGCTGTCATTGAGCTTGGAGCCTGAAGCCCAACGGCAATTCACAGCCCTGGCATACCTTGGTCTCTGCAGCGCTATTAACTAGCCCTAGATGAGGTCTGTGGCCATGTCCCACGATGTCTACTTCTCAGATGATGCAGAGTCACTCCAGGTAGAGCAGTATTAGCTTGAGCAGCACTTCCCAAATTGGCTGCCACGGTACCGTACGTGTGAGGGATTAATAGGTACCATGGGGGAGAGAAAGGGTTTCCTGGTACAAATGAGTTTGACAAATGCTGGATCAGATAAGCTAAACTTTACGACAGGGCTTCTCAGAGCCCTTAACATACTAATGACAATCACGAATCCCCAAGAGGACATTTAGAACCTTGCCACCCAAAGTGTGGCCCAAGGATTGCAGCATCGGCATCACCTGGGAGCTTGCTGGAACTGTAGACTCTCGGAGCTCCGTCCCTCCCACACTTCCTGAGTTCGAATCAGCATCCTCAGGTCACCTGTATGCACGTTACATTTTGAGAAGCGCTGATTCCGAGTACCCTCCATTTCTCAAACTTCTTTTGTCAGTAGAATGCCTTTTGGGGGCCTCTTCTGTGACTCGTGTTCCCCACAACATGCTTTGAGGGAGAGGCTCAGGCTAGAAAGGCCTTCACAGGAATTTCTCACTGTCTAGAGACTCCACAGAAAGACATTAGCCAAAACGGCATTTAGAAACTGGGGAGCTGATTCACTATATGGTACCCAAAGACTCACTTTACAGGAGTTTTCAGGTCTTCGGAGCCTTGTGTTTCCAGAAAGTCTGCCCATGCCCCCAATTAACTCATTTCCTGGGGGCATTTTAAAGCAGTACCACAGTTCCGCTGGTTTGTTCTGTTCTCTGGCCCAGATCAACCTGTACATTTCTGAAACTCAGCAGCTCGGGATCCGAACCTCTAAAGAATGCTGCATGGTTGGTCCCCTGCTGTAGAACATTAGGAAGGCAACTGTATAAAAGCTGGGCAACTTTTTCGTCCGGTGTGTTCTGTTCACTTAAGCTGCCGTCGTTTTTCTTTTAGGCATTTAAGCTGTTGTGCCGAACATTACAACAATGCTAGCTATTTTGTATTCCGATCTGGCGACTCATTTGGGGGCATTGTTAATATTTTATAAGAAAACTCTCATTTTTTTTTCCCATTCACATGTGTGATTTTCAAGTGTGTTCCTGCATGGCATTCATAAATGTGATTTTTATTAAGTCTCGGGGCTCTGTTTTTTTTTTTTCTCCTCAGAGAAACACATCTCCTATTTTATGTTAAAAGTTAAATGGAAAATAGGCTTTGATATGTGAAAATTTGATTTGCAAGAAATTTGTCCAGGAGGTAACCATTCTGTAGAGTAAGGTGCTGCCATGCCCAAGCTCTGGCCGGGGGCCCCGGGGAAAGCTCCCGGCAGCTGACAGCGCCTTGTCAGTGACCACTTTCCGTGGCCGGCCGGGACTGTCTGTCCAGAGCACAGGAAGAGGAGGTGACGTGAGCAGCAGGATGGCACGTAGGGATGTGTGGAAGTGGAGAAGACATACACAGTTAGGCCCCTCAGGCTGGAGGGCCTGCTGACCCCAGAGGTTTTCCGCTCTGGGTTTGGAACCATCACTCTGATCTCCCCCGCCCTCTCGGCCAGGGTAAAAGCAACAGAGGGAATGGGCTCTGGAAACATCTCTGCATGCTGGTTCAGGAGATTCGCGGCTTCATCTGAATTTCGCACTTGCCCAGCGATGCTGGGAATGCTACTGTTCAGAGCCCCCATCGGTTTAAAGCTAAATGCAGACCCACCCGGAAAAGGCACCCATTGAGCCCAGTAATCATTCCAACCTCCCTCACATTACAAATGCTCATTTGTGGTGTTAAAAACGTAGGATATTTCCCATAATAATGATTCTACTTGTTTTTCTCTCTACTGATGATCCGCAATTGCTATATTCAAGAATTTTCCTTGCGAGAAATCCATAGGCCTTTTAGGGGAAGGCACACAGATTGTTCTCTATACTTTATGCCTAGGTGTGAATGAATAATCGCAACTACCATTTCGTGAGTGTTTACTATGTGCCAAGCACACGGCTCAGCATTTTACATGCAGTATCTCATTTAATCCTTACTATTCCCATTAAAAAATCTTTTGGGGGGGGCACCTGGGTGGCTCAGTCGGTTAAGCATCCTACTTCAGCTCGGGTCATGACTGCACAATTCATGAGTTCAAGTTCCACGTCAGGCTCTGTGCTGACAATTCAGAGCCTGGAACCTGCCTCGGATTCTGTGTCTCCCTCTCTCTCTGCCCCTCCCCCACTTGTTCTCTGTCTCTGTTTCTCAAAAATTAATATTAAAACATTTTAAAAAATAAAGTCTTTTTTTTTTGTTTTAGAGAGAGAGCAATAGAGAGAGCATGAGTGAGGGAGAGGGGCAGAGGGAAAGAGAAAGAATCTGTTTTAATTTTTATTTGTTTATTAAAAATAGTTTTTAATGTTTATTTTTGAGAGAGAGACAGAGTTTGAGCAGGGGAAGGGCAGAGAGAGAGGGAGACACAGAATCCAGAGTAGGCTCCAGGCTCTGAGCTGTCAGCACAGAGCCCAATGCAGGCCTCGAATTCATGAACCTTGAGATCATGACCTGAGCCAAAGTTGCATGCTTAACCAACTGAGCCACTCAGGCGCCCTGAGAGAGGGAATCTTAAGCATGCTCTGAGCTCAGCATGGAGCCCAATGTGGGGCTCAATCCTATGACCCTGGGATCGTGACCTGAGCTGAAATCAAGAGTTGGATACTCAACCGACTGAGCTACCCAGGCACCCCTCCATTATAAAAATAAGGGAACTAAGGCTCAGAGAAAGAGGTGACTTACCCAAAGAAAGTCACAGCTAGTAAGAGGTAGAACAATAAGGCCATCCCAGATCTGCGGGTCTCCCAAGTTGTGCTCTTTATTCCTCAGGCTGGGGGACTGACTTTGATGGCAGAGAGCATTGGGAAAGCTCTGAATTCTGAGGGGGCAAATGGGCTTCTGCGGAAGCAAAGGACCAGGGAGTTGAGGAGTGGCAGACGTGTGCATTTGCCTCATAATTGTGCCTAGACTAGTCCTGCAAGCTGGCCAAGGTTAAGGTGGCCCTCCTAAACCACCCAGAGATCTAATGACAGAGCCCACTCCTGGATCCACATCTACACACACAGCCATTCATTTGTATTCTCACAGAGCAACTTCCAGCAGCACTGGGCCTCCTTCACAGTCCTTGGTCACCACAGACACATTCTGTACCTGGGCCTTGCACATGCTTTCCCTTGTGCCTAACAGACTCTTCCCCCAGAAAGCTATAGAGCTCCCTCCCTCCCTCCCTTCCTTGAAGTCTTCGCCCTGTTGAAGAGCACTGAGGTCTGACCACCCGATTTAACATTGCCATCACTTGGGGCGCCTGGGTGGCTTAGTCGGTTAAGCGTCTGACTTTCGCTTAGGTCATGATCCCGCGGTTCGTGGGTTCGAGCCCCACGTTGGGCTCTGTGCTGACTGCCAGCTCAGAGCCTGGAGCCTGTTTCAGTCTGTGACTCCCTCTCTCTCTGACCCTCCCCTGCTCATGCTGTCTCTCTCTCTCCTAGAAATAAATAAAACGTTAAAAAAAAATTAAAAAAAAATAACATTGCCATCACTCATCCAGAAACTGTATCCCCTTACTTCATTTTTCTCCAATGCATTTATCATTCCCTAAAATATCAATAATTTCGCTTATTTGTTTGTTGTCACTGGAATGCAGGCTCCATGAGGACAGGAATTTTTATCTCTTTTGTTCATTGCAGTATCCCTGGTGGCTAGCACATAGTAGGAGCTCAATAAATATCTGTTGAATGAATGATGAAATATGCAGATAGCTTTAAACATGGCTCCCCACCTCTGTCATATCTACAAAGACACACAGGTTGTTTGATATAAAACCAAAGGTGGGGCACCTGGGTGGCTCAGTCAGTTAAGCGTCAGACTCTTGATTTCAGCTCAGGTCATGATCTCAGGGTCATGAGATCAAGTCCCACATTGAGCTCGGTGCTGAGCATAGAGCCTACTTAGGATTCTCTCCCTCCCTCTCCCTCTGCTGCTCCCCCCACCTCTCTCAAAAATATAAAATTAAAAAGTTTTTAAAAATTTTTTAATATTTTATTTATATTTTTGAGAGAGAGATAGAGACAGCATGAGCAAGGGAGGGTCAGAGAGAGAGGGAGACACAGAATCCAAAGACAGGTTCCAGGCTCTGAGCTAGCTGTCAGTACAGAGCCCGACACAGGGCTCGAACCCACAAACCATGAGATCATGACCTGAGCTGAAGCTGGACGCCTAACCAACTGAGCCACCCAGGGGCCCCAAAAAGTTAAAAAAAATTTAAATAATGAAGTAAAATAAAACCAAAGGTGAACATATGAGAGAATGAGTACCTTTGTAGGTGAAAGAACACGGGGAGTACTCCATGCACAAAATGCCCATGGTTCTCAATCTGGTTAAAGTCAAGGCACCATCTGGTAGACCTCTCTTGACAGCAGTTTTACCATTCGCATCCATTGATTGAGAAACACAGAAGGACCACAAACTAATATAAATGTATGATGTTTTAAAATGGATCTTGTTATTCATTGTGACACCTGCCTAATGTTTGGAATATAGCAATATATACATGTGTGAGATGTTTTAGGATAGTGCTTAAATGCCTAGTCTCCGGCACCTGTCAGCCAGGGTTTAATTTCTGGTGTTGCCACTTATTACCTGTGTGATACCGAGCAAGTTGTTCAAGGCTTTGTCTTAGTGCCCTTGTCTGCAAAGCAGGGCTAATGATATACCAAGCTCATATGGTTATTACAAAGATTCAATGAGATACTGCATGTCAAGCTCATGTAAACAGTACGTCATGTAGTAAATGCTCCTCAAATGGGAACTGTCATCATCATCATCATCATCGTCGTGATCGTTGTCATCATCATCATCAGCTGTTGATTGACATAGCCACCGGCGATGCTTCACAGTGTACGGATATGCATCCCTCTTGCAGTGCTCTGCAGTCCCCAGGGTCCTGGGCTCACAGTTCTGGGAGCCAGTATGGTAGACACTAAGTGGTTTTGGCAGTCAAAGAAGAAGGGTTGGCCACTGGGTGAATACGGGTATGGGCATGGTGAGACTGGGAAGGTAGACCAGAGGGAGAGTGTCCACAGGCACCGTCTTGGAATGGTGGCTCGATGTGCCCATTCAGAGAGGAAGCCAGCAGCAGCACAGGAAGTCTTCCAACACCTCTGAAATCCCAGCTCAGCTAAAAGTTGCTCAGGAAGACAGACAAAGATAGTTATTACCGAATAGCCCTGTAAGTTTAGTGTTTTGTCATCTCTGAGTGTTGGCTCTTGGAGAGTGGTGAGGCTGCTCTGATCACCACTCTGTCTGGCCTTGCATTCCAGAGAATTCTGAGTTCCAGATGGTAGCCCATTAGTGGCAGGTTGGGT
>NW_027529455.1:252645-257868 GCF_008692635.1 Crocuta crocuta | reverse complement strand
GTCTGGGTGACCGGGGCCGTTTCTCTGTGATATTTCCCTGCCCGTCTGCCACTCCCGAAAGCTGTTTCTGAGATGATCTGTGGGGCTGCAGCACCAACAGCAACCACCTGTGGGTAGCTGAGCTGGGAGCAATGGTTGGTAGCCAGTGGGTATGGGTACTGTCCACCATGGCACTTGATTGCTATGCCCTGCAGAGCTGGAAGCACAGGGCAGATTAATCAGGGGGTTCAGTGAGGCCTGGTGGTTCAAGAGATCAAAAAGAAGGAGGTCAGGGATGGAGCTCAATGTTGGGGGTGGGGGTGAGGAAGAGTGGTCACCCCCTGAAGCTAAACATGATTAGACAGGAACCAGTCTACCCATGGAGAGAGCATGCAAGCTGTGCCTATAGGCTGATTGATTTGATGAGACTTGAGTACAGTCTGTGATTTTTCGCTCAAAATGGGCAATTGAGCCAATTAAACCTTCCCAGGAAAGAATAGGGAACCCCAGCTTTCGGTTTTATTTTAGGACGCTGATCTTTCTGGAAATACAAAAAACCCCAGTGGTACTTGGCAACTTGCCACAAAGAGGCCTCTTCCTCTTGACCTTCAGGTGGAAAGCTCCAACTCTTGCGCAAGTCAGGAATTTTTGTCCTCAAACCAAGGATCTTAAAAAGATAGCTCTGTCAGTCTTGTACGAATTTGCTGGGGCCCCTTTCCCATTTCTCCTGGAAGCCTTGACTTCATTCCTGTCATCATGCAAGTGGACAATTTGTACCTGTCCAGTCCCTTCTTGGGCCTGATGGGGAGTTCTGCTCTGGGGCGTCATTTGCAGAGACGAATGCAAACTGGCATCTGTCAGCTTAGCACCTCAAGCCAACGAGCCAGAGCGGCGATGGGCAACCTTCTGGGCAAATACCCTGGATATTGGATTCAAAAATGACAGTGTCAAATTGGGGCTAATTTGCATAGGCTTATCAGGTTAATTACTACAATGTCTCCAGGAACTTGCAAATCCTTGAATTCTTATGCAACCAGAATGCTCAAAGTCTGTTGCTATGAAACTTGGAGTGTAAATTACCATGAATACCATTAATCTGTTCACTAGGAGGTTAATTTGCAATTTGTTGGCAAATCACATGTGGGTCTTATAGCAAGAGCGTGGGTGGTGTTTTTGTGCCAACGTGTGGCCCCGCCTTTGTCTCTGGGTGTGCGCGCGTGTGCCTGCGTGTGTGCATGTGGCATTGAGACCGGCACTCTATGGGAACGCACATCCAGCTTTCCTCACTGCTTGCTAGGTCTCAATGGGCTCTTCTGGCACATCCTGGGTCCTAGGGCACGTGTTCTCAGGGTTGGAGGGCTGTTGTGCTGAGCAGTCTTTGGCCCAGTGCCAGCTTACGAGACATTATCTCCTCCTGAGACAGGATGGCAAAGGTATCCGTTAATGCTTTACAATCATCTGGCTTTTCTGAAAGATACTCATTCCCCTTAATGGCTCTCAAGTTGTTTTTGTCTGCAGGCAAGTTACTCATGGCAGAGGAACTCAGATCGTGTAGAGGCACCAGGGCAGGGACATTGCACTGGGATAGGAGATGGTGACAGGGACCACACTGGGTGGGGGTGGAAGGAGAAGACTGCTGAGCAGAACTGGGAGGTTTCCATGGCTGTGCTGCCGAGTTATTGTGAACGGAAGGAGGAAGGGTGGATGATACAAACCTCACCCCGGCTGTACTGGCCCGCTCTCCCACAAAAGACCCGTACTTACGACAAAGTGAGAACAGTCCCCTCCTGACATAGGCGACAGGCTGTGGCGTGTGACTGAAGGGCCATTGGAATCCCTCTCACCTGGAAATAGCTCCCAGCTAGCCTCCTGGGGCTGGAAATCCCCTTTGGACGGAGGCATCGGAGATTCAAATATGCTGTCTGGGAAGAAAGACCTAGTGGGAGAGCAGGGCCTGAAGGAAATAGGGACATGAAATATCTCAGTTTTGATGCTTAGGATGGATCCCCTCAGGAAGTGTCCAATGCCATCCCCCTGAACAGCCTGGGGGATGGAAGCCCACGGTGAGGGGTTGTTCAAAGGAACAAGGGCATGCTTAAATTGGGGAAGGTTCCAAAAACAGCACATCCACCTACTCCACAGGTGAGCTTTAGGATAATCCTGGGAGGGGCATAGAGAAATTGTGATGTGGGTTTGAAGAACTCGGTGGCTGGGGGTGGGTGGGAGAATGCACACAGAAACAGATTTAGGAGGTCTACAGGGAGCCGGAGAGCCCCAGAGAATGTGGCTGTGAGGATGTCTTCTTGAAACTGTCTCTTCCTGACATGCCCGTCAATCGGCATTTCCTGAGTACCTGACACTTATGCTGGACACTGGGGATATAGTGAGCAAGATATATGCCTTGCCCTGCCCGCAACAAGCTCACATTCTAATGGAGGGTAGATTTTTAAGTCAGCTCTGCCTGGGGAGGCAGATGAGGCTCAGAGAGGATGTCCCAGAAAAGGTGACTCGAGCTGAGGCCAGAAAGATGTGTAAGAGGTTGCCAGGTAGACAAAGTGGTAGAGGGCATTCTGGGTAAAGAAAGAGCAAGTGTGGAAGTGTGAAAGAACTTTGTGTGGTCCCCACAAGCAGGATAAGACTGCCTTCTCCCTAGAGAATGAAATGCCATCTTCCATAATAAAATGTCACCCATAACTTCCACGATTGGTCCTAGAAGGAGACCTTTTCAGTGGGGAAGAGGCATCCATAAGATTCACCTTCCCCTGTGACATTGACCCATCACAGGGGTCTTTTAATACTCCATGGTATTGTTTAGACCAGGCTGAAACTTTTCAGACAAAACCATATGTTCAATTTTTTAATGTTTATTTTTTTTTGAGAGAGAGAGTGCACACGCATGGGGGAGGAANTTTTATTTATTTCTGAGAGAGAGAGACAACATGAGCAGGGGAGGGTCAGAGAGAGAGGGAGACACAGAATCTGAAACCGTGAGCCAGGTATTATTCTAAATGTATATGTACACATATACTCGTTTAATCCTGATAATCACCCCATGAGGTAGGCATGGTACTATTATTACCATTATGCCCATTTCACAGATAAGGGCCAGAAAGCTAGTCTAGACAGTTTGCCCTAGAAAGTATCACTTAGTCATCTTTGACTGCTGTGCCCCCTGGACTTCCTAACTCCCTGCTGCCCTCCATGGGCCAGAGGCCACCTATCTTCCCAGCCACCTACAAGTGCCCTCCCAAGTAAGTGCCTGGCCTTCCCTCCTCTCATGTTAAAGAGGCAGTGGAGAGGGATGGGGTGGAGGAGTCATAAGCTCAGATGCTTACAAGGCCAGACTGAAAGGCATGAATATAGTATTCACTAGGGCAAGATCAGATGTGTGCCCAAGAAATGTTTTGTTCTCCTCTTTATTATTCTGTTCATGAAAACAGCAACACAACAGGACAAGAACGATATTAAATGGCAACTGACACCTGGCCCCCTGGCTAGGGTACAGAAGCAGTGGTGGGGACTGGGGTGACCTGAAGAGATCCCATCCCTCATCCAAAAGAGGCACTGCTACTTAGCTCCAGCTGATCATGGCCAGGTGGGACTTTAAAGGCCCAGGGTTGCCAGATAGCCAGAAATCCAGATTCTTACATCGAATCTGAGTATTTTTAAAGGTTAGCAATGAATCAATTTTTTTTTTTTTTTTTTGAAAACACTATGCAGGCCAAACAAAACACACTTGCAGCTGGGTGACCTTTGGGCAAGTAACTTGACCTCTGGAGACTCATTCTCCTAATATGTAAAACAAGGGTAAGACCACTACCTACCCGATGGGGTGAGCATGAGAATTAATTGAGGTAATGTAAGTCAAATGCCTGTTGGGATGATGATTATTCCTTGGGAGTTCCAGTCTTTTACTTGAAGAATATCTCTTTCCGGGTGATTGACGTGAAAGTCTCTGTCCTTTACCTCCAGAGAGGCACCCTGCCTTATTCAGCGAATTTAGTTCCACCTTTGCTGGCAGAAGATTCTAAGGCTACACTGAAAACACAGCGGCTAGCCAGCAACTGTATATGGGGAGGGAGACGCGTTTCTTTCTTTCTACCTTTAACACAACATACTCTGTGCCGACTGATGTACCAAGCCGTTTCAGGCCTGGGGAGGGGCCGAGAAGGCATGCAGAATGATTTCCTTCAGGCAGAAAGGAGGAAACTGAGGCAGGGAAGCTAGGCCATTGTTCACATGCCAGTGTACCTTCAGCTCGTCCTGTGGACACCCAGGGTTTTTAAGAAAGCTCTTGGCTGCTAAACTCTTACACCCTCATCTTCCTTTCAAGCTGTGGCTCTCCCCCTTGGCTGCAAATTAGAAACACTTAGGCAGCTTTTAAAAAAATACTGATACCGAGGCCTGACCTTTGGACTCTGTGACCCCTCACACAATCCTAAGTAAAACTGTATATGGGGGTATGTGTGCACATGTGCACTTTCGGGGGACTTGGCTGGGGCCTCAGAGGGCAGTGTCTACAATGAATGGCATAAACATGTGGGGTACTATGGGGAACAGCCATGGCCTCGGCCATCACACAGCATCGGTCCACGTAGACTGGCTTTCTCATCACTTGGGAGGCCCAGTCTCCTCTCTGGTCCCACGGGGCTCAGTAATCAACACCTTCTGTGTTCCCTCAGCGGTTATGAGGATGTACCGAACCACTAAAGCATGTACAAGAAAGGCCTTTGAAAAAGCCTAACCCACCCTCCACAGGGGAGGGTCCGTTATTACAAGGTTAAGGAGGGTGTGGGTGGGGAGGTAACAGAGGCAGCGGGAAGCGGCAGTACACATCGAGAAAAGGCCATGCCCGTTAACAAAGCAGCTCCCAAATGCGAGCAAATTAATACAGGGCCCAGCGAGAACAGAACATTCGCACCGCAGGGGGAGAGCACCCATTGGAGCAGCCAGGCCTTGGCAGGGGAAGGAAGAAGAATGGCAGAAGGAGGGGAGGCAGGGGCCAAGTGAAGGCGGTTTTCAGTGCTAGGGAGGCTTGCTCCGGCTAAGAGAAGGGAAGGGGTCAGCCATGCAGGGGAAGAAAATGTGGTGAGTATGCCAAGTAGGCCTGGGGAGCAGGCAGGAGCATCTGAGAGTCCTTGGTGAAGGGGAACCAGTGAGGGATACAGAATCAGTGTCCCCTTCAGGTAATAGTAGGAGGAACGGCCCCTCCACCCTCAATACATTTGGCCTCATCTTACGGAT
>NW_027529455.1:247903-252561 GCF_008692635.1 Crocuta crocuta | reverse complement strand
ACCTGACTCAGAGGCAAGGAGTGGGGCATACATCAAATCAGGAAGCTCTTGACAAATCTTCACAGAGAAATGGCCTGGAAAGGGGGAGGGGCATTGGACTAGACCAGAATCGGAGAGTAGGGTGATATTAAAAATACTATATTGCCTGGGGGCACCTGGGTGGCTCAGTCGGTTGAGTGTCTGACTTGGGAGTCTGACTTCAGCTCAGGTCGTGATCTTTTATTTTTTTTAATGTTTTATTTATTTCTGAGAGAGAAACAGCGTGAACAGGGGAGGGTCAGAGAGAGAGACACACACAGAATCCGAAACAGGCTCCAGGCTAGCTGTCAGCACAGAGCCCGACACGGGGCTCGAACCCACGAACCGTGAGATCATGACCTGAGCCGAAGTCGGATGCTCAACCGACTGAGCCACCCAGGCGCGCCCCTTGTGATCTTGTGGTGGTTCGGCTTGTGGGTTCAAGCCCCACATCAGGTGCCTGTCAGCACAGAGCCTGCCTTGGATACTCTGTCTTCCTCTCTCTGCCCCTCCCCGCGCTTGTGCATGTACCTGCTCTCTCTCTCTCTCTCTCAATAGTAATAATAAAAATACTGTATTGCCTGTATGGCCCAGGCAACTGACCAGGAAGGATGAACAGCCCCTAGAACTAGAGCAGCATTCTGAAGGGCCCCTACTACCCAGGCATTAACCCTCTGGTTGCTGGATCAGAAGGAGATGGGGACAGTTGGAAGGCACTGCGGGATGGGGGTAAGGGGGTGGAGGGGTTGGAGAGGGGTTGAGGCAGCAGCTGTTTAATGATCACTAAGTCACAAATATAAAATCTGAGTGTGATGGTGGCACAGGTGTTCACTGGTTATGTCAGCCCTGATCCTGGGGCAGCTGGAATCAGTCCTGGAGGCCATAGGGGATTAACATGCACAGGGCTACTGATGGGGATTTGAGGGGTCCTGACTGCAAGATGGGGTGGGGACAGTGAACAAATTCTCCCTGTGTTCCCTGGCCAAGGTGGGTCAGATGCTGGCTGCATTGTTGAATAGCCCACAGTGGCAACCCTTCATACCTGTCTAGCCTCCGTGCATATGCAATGCCATGTCCGATGTTCTAGAATGAGGGCCCATTCTGTAGGAAGCATCAGTCTATTTCAGTGCTATGTAGCCTAGAATCTGAGCCTGACAGAATAGGAAAGGACCCTACAAGTCCACTCTCTTTCTTTTCTTCTTCTTTTTTTTTTTAATTTCTGAGAGAGAGACAGCGTGAGCAGGGGAGGGTCAGAGAGAGAGGGAGATACAGAGTCTGAAGCAGGCTCCAGGCTCTGAGGTAGCTGTCCGCACAGAGCCCGATGTGGGGCTTGAACCCATGAACCGTGAGATCATGACCTGAGCCGAAGTCGGACGCTCAACCCACTGAGCCACCTAGGTGCCCCAAGTCCACTCTCTTTCAACTTATGGAGAAACTGAGATCTAGAGAGGGCAAGTGTAAGGCCACACATCTAATTAGTTCCACAGCTGGGATGAGCAGCAAGATGTCTCTGCTCCCAGCCTGGTGTATTTTCATTTGCTTTCTTTGCTATTATTCCAAGTCTTCATTATAGTCAAGGGAAAATGCCAGAATATCCTCAGGGCCAACCTTACCCATAGGTAAACATGATGTGATCAAATAGGTCTCCTCAATTGCCTGTCACTGCACCTGAAATTTCACCATCGGTGATTCTTTCCTTTGGATCTTGAAGCTTTCCAGTCTTTCCAGGGGATATAGGTGTGGGATTTATTGACAGTCCCGGAGAGAAAGACTTTGTAAATTGGACTCAGGTTATATAGGGGGAGAGCAGTGGCAGATGGCCCAGGGGGAGGGGAGGAGATGCAGGGCCCAGGCCACCCTGAGCATGGCAAAGGAGTATTTGATACACCCACACCCAAAGCATCCATCACACCCTGGCTTGGGTGCCCAGGAAGCGTTTCCTCCGTGAGCTGGGAGGCCTGAATCACTGCTGTGTGGCCCACGCTGGGGAGAAGGGCGGGAGAGTAAAGGATAACATCAGGCTGTCTGGAGTGGCCGCGGGGGCACTTTATTAAGAGGAGCAGCCTGGGCCAGATGGATGTGACAGGGGAATCTATGAAGACATTGAGAGGAGCCTCAGCTGCAAGAGGGATGAGCTCCAGGACTGCCCAGGGAGGCTGGGTCTGGAGTCTGCCTGTTCGGTGCCTACCTCTGGGGACTTGCTGAAGGTGCCCTGGCCCAAGGCTGGGCAACTTTCTGTTGCCGCCTCTGACTTCCATTCCAGTTTGGCTCCAGAGCTGTGCCATGCAGCTCTAGGCTTGGCCGGCCTGGTGCCCATGTTCCTCATCAATTGTAGCACTTAATTATCAAAGGGGCTTCGGGGCGATAATCTGGTGGGAAGGGGGGAGAGGAAGGAAAGAGGCTAGCGGATTTGTCTGCAAAGGGTTTGCCTGGCAAGACTCCATGTATCCTTTGAGTTTGTGTTTCCTTGGGGTAGCAGGGGGTAGGGGAGAGTGTTTCTGGAACTTTGGTGATTAGCATAGTATTGTAACTTAGACTGTAGGTCTAAACTCCTAGCATCCCCCCAAAGAGAGCATCCACCACCCTCAAGGCCACCTTCTGCCCTCTGACATAAGCCCCTTGCTTCCTAAAGCAGTGTTGCTGGAGGCCTCAAGCAGTTTCCACCCAGACATGTATGGTGCTGGGCTTGGTGGGCTCTGGTGATGGGGTGTGTGTTGGNAGATGCTCCGGTAGCCAGGAATTAGAGACCCAGAGCCAAGACTGTCCCCTGGGTCCACTAGAGTCCCCCCAAACAATCTCCCTGGCTTAAGGCCAGGCCATCACTAACCCGAGTGTCATGGGCGCTGCTGAGGGAAGACGATATTTCACAGAGCAGAGACTCCTGCCCAGGTGCAGGATTGGTGATTCGGGGAAGATGGAATTCAGTACAATCAATTTGGGAGAGTCAGCCAGGAATTCTTCTAAGCTTTACTTCCCAGCAGCCCCCCTCCCACCTCGNCACCCCCGTGAATTAGGGCAGGAAGGTGTTATTATCCCTGCTTGTCCAACAAGAAAACTGAGGCCTCAAAAGGATACGTGACTCAGCCAGGGTCACACAGCTATTTAGTTAAAGGGCTGGGACTTAAAATATGTTTCCTAACTTCCAGTCCTGTGTTTTCCACCTCCCATGTGTGTGGATACCCCCACAGAATTGGGGAGGTGCCCAGTATCCAGCGTGGTGCCTGGCACATGATAGATGCTAATAAATATTTGCTAAACGAATGACTGAATGGCTAAGTAGGAACAAGGCAGGGAGGAATACAAACTGCTGTTTTTTAATGATCAGAATGGAAGGGCAGGAATACTGTGTTGTTTCATCATTTTGACCTGAAAGGAAGGCGTAAGAGATCTTTCCCATTTTACAGACATCATTACCAAGGCAGGAAGGTGAGGGTAGCTCCTATAGAGAAGCCACAAGGCTTAATCGCCCCACAGGCTGCTTTCAAAACTCACACTTTATTTTTTTTTAATGTTTATTTGTTTTTGAGAGAGAGAGAAACGGAGCGTGAGTGGGGGAGGGGCAGAGGAGAGGGAGCCCCATAATCTGAGGCAGGCTTCAGGCTCTGAGCTGTCAGCACAGAGCCCAACGCAGGGCTTGGACCCACCAGCTGTGAGATCATGACCTGAGCTAAAGTCAGACACTTAACCTGAGCAGAAGTCAGCCACGCAGGTGTCCCTCTACTCACACTTTAAAGAGGAATGAGTGGTGTGGACCCCTCACTCCAGGACCAGGAAGGAGTCAGATCAGCCCCGTAGGAAGATCACCCTCCCCGCTCTGTCCCCTTGAGCCTCGTCTCTCCCCACGTCCCTGCCAGAGGCTCCCTGAGGTTCTGCCATGGGAGGGGTGTCTGAGCTCCTTTAGGGCCTCTGCACCTCCCCCCCACCTTGGATCCTTCTAGCATAACGCAGACCTCACAGGCTCAGTGCCTGTCTCCTGTATGGCACCTGGACCATATTAATATATACCATGTACTAATTAATATACCATGTATTAATCTCCTGTACCTTCTTCTGTGTCCCACAAGGCCTGGCACACTGTAGGTGAATGGTCTGAGGTAAAGAGGGATGGCCACTCCCTGGCACTAGGCACCGCAATCAGTATCCGGCCTCCCAAGGTCCCCACCTCCACCCTCATCAGCAAACTGGCCTGGAGTTGCCACTCGTCCCCAGTGCTGTCAGCAAAATGGGGACACGGGAGGTGGAGACGCGGGTATTCAAATGTTGCTTTGCAGCAGCACGAAGTGGCTCCCGAGGCTGGCAGCAGCGGAATCTGAGATCCCACTGGTGTCGAAGCTGGGCCCCGCCACTTACTGCTAGCCGGCGTATCTGGGGTGATTTGCTTTGCTCCCCTGGACGTCGGTTTTAATTTCTGTCAGCTGGGGAGGATGCTGGGGTGAGAAAATAGATGTGAAGCCCGGGGGCCGGCANTCAGCCGCGGCTCTGGGGCCGAGCCAGTCGCCTCCTTCTTTAAGATTCTGGTCACAGCCGGGGCTGGGTTTCTAAGGCAGTCGTGATCTTTCTCTTCCTACAGACGCCGCTGCCGCTCCGGTCGGCGCGGGGCACAGTCGGGGGCAGCGCGAGGGGGAGACGGCGACAGGGTT
>NW_027529455.1:245021-247636 GCF_008692635.1 Crocuta crocuta | reverse complement strand
GCCCTGCACCCCCACCCCACCCACACCCCCCACGGGGCGCCCCAGCTTCCCCAGGGCCCAGCTGCCCAGGCTGGCCTACGCTGCTGCCCTGGAATGCTCACAGCGTTCACGCGGCGTCGCGGGGCTGAGAAACAAGACCACCCTACCAGGTGGTGCGTTACTCGTAGAAACCTTAGCAAATCGGTTTGGGCAGGGCGTACCTGTCACTTTCTTTTCCTGAACTGTGTAAAATCGAGGTGGGGGCGGGGGGAGAGTTGGCCGAGATCACAAAGGTGAATCCATCCTCAGTCACTTAGTCCCCTGCTCAGAACAGTCCCCCATCTCCCTTTCACTCCTCTGCCCCCGGTCACTCTTCTTTGCTGAGAGCACCCATGATCACACTAGGCACGTTGCTTTTGTGCCAAGCATTGTGCTAAGGAGCTCTTTAGGTAGCAGTAAGAATCCGTGTACAAGAACAGTAGCTGGCACTCACTCAGGGCTCTCTGTGTGCCTGGCACAGCTTTAAGTGCTTTACACGTAGTGTATTTAATCTTCACAACAACGCTGCGAGGTCGATCCTCACGTTAGCCCCATTTTACAGGTGAGGAAATGGAAGTGATGGAAATTGAGGTGGACAAGCCCAAGGTCCCACAGCGGGGGAGAAGCAGAGCTGGGATTTCCACCCAGTCTTACTTGAGCACCCCCACTCTCAACCGCAAGAAATGTTGTGAGAAATTGGCTTTAATGATGTTGTAAAATGGTTTGTTTTCCCCACAGAAAACGTTTATTTATTCTGTAGATCATAAGTCAGAGCCCAAGGTCCAAACTGATTTGAAGCACCCTCATTACATTCTGTGGAGAAAGGCAAACCCAGTAGGCCGTAACAGGACAGCAGGTCCTGTTAGTAGGTGCCTCAGTAGAACAATGATCATAATCATTGCTAATAGCCACTATCGATTAATCACTCACTTTTTATATTTAATCTACAGGGAGGTACTTTAAAGTAGGTGCTATCATGAGCCCCATTTTACAGATGAGGGAACTGAGTAACCTGCCACAGGGTTGGGATTCCAGCCCACATCCACTGCCTCCAGAGCCCAGGCTGGAGCTCCCCTTTGGCAGATTTGTGCAAGAGGCAGACGTTCCCTCATCGCCTAGCCTAGCCTAGCCGGGCCCCTTGAGCTGTGGCCTCCCCAGCCAGTTGCCCAGAGCTCTGCACTGTTCCCTCCCTTCCTCAGCCCCTGTTGACATGAACAAAGGGATCGTACAAGTTGTAGAAAAAGGGCTTCCCAGAAAACATGCAGCATTCTGCGTGGATTTGGGTTTTGTTATTGTACTAAGTGCCGCGCCTGCAACATCAAGAAGTTGTTCTGCTTTATAAGTTTTATTAATTAGACAAGTGTCTGGTCTGCTGGCTTGGAGTTGCTAATCCAGCATTATGGCTCTATCTGAGTACCTCTGTGAGGAATTATTTTCTGAAAAGTTTTTAGAGCCTCGCTTGCAATGCTGAGCAAAGCCGTCTTCCCACGTCCTGGGGAGGGAGAGGGGGCTTGTGTCTTGGCCAGGATTTCAGTAGTAGGAAATACTGCCTATGCTTGAGTAGTCGTATTGTTGTGCCTATTGATAGTCAGCCCTTCTTCCCCCAGGATGGTCCCCATGGGCCCAACAGAATGTAGGACGGGCTCTTCTGCGTCACATATGGCCCTGCAGGGGGACCGCACCATTGGCCCTGGCCCTGGCCCATTAAATAGAGCTGGCTTCAGCGGGCCCTCTTCAGTGTGGCCATACTAAGGCATGTGAGCTTTGTGACTTTGGTCTCCATTACCATGGGTACATCTCAGTGTATCCGCTGGAGACCTACCCTTCCCTCTTTCTTCTCTGATATGGAGGGGGGGGCCTTCCATGTGTAGCTTTTGGGTGATGCAGAGGAGGTGCCGCTAGTAACCCCAGCGCTGGGCTGTGTCCCCAGTCATCAGTGTGGCCTCCTTTGAGCACAGCGCCACACCTCACAAGGCCACATGAAAGGGGCCAGTAGGTAGCACGAGTCCTCTGCCCTCATTCCCGCAACCAGAAATGAAAGATTCCCTTCAGTTTTGCCTGAATTTGTTCTATGATTTCTCATTTTCATTGCAGAGGCTTAAACACCTCGAGGTTTCCCCCATTCCTGAATCTTCCTTATTGTTCGTTCATTCGCTGTCACATTTGACATTCTTTTCCTGGAAGGTCCTTCTCCTCCTTGGCCATCTGCGGGACTCCTATTCACCTTCGCCACTCAGCTTAGTTGAGGGGGGCGGGGCGTCTTCTGGAAATCATGGGGGCGGTGGGGAATGGGCCCTCCTCTGCGCTTTCATAACATCCTCTGCTGCCCCTTGTGGTTCCAGGTGACACATGGTTTTATATTTGTTCACACACCTGCCCCCACCTCAGACCACAGCGAAGGGAGAGACTGGGCCTATTTTATCTTCCTGTCTCCAGTACCCAGCACCATGCTCGGCACATAGGAGGTACTTGGTAAATTTTTATTGCATATATGAATAAATGCATGAATGAATGCATCTAAACTCTGGTGGAGGGAGCCCGTGACTCAAGCAAGGGTCTCTGCTACTGTTCCCCTTACAAGGAGGGAGGTAGGAGCA
>NW_027529455.1:226484-244731 GCF_008692635.1 Crocuta crocuta | reverse complement strand
GAGGCCCAGCTCTGTGGATTTTAATCACTGAAAAAATACAAATAATGCCAAGACGTAAACTCTTGGGGAAGTGCTTTTCTGGTTAATAGAATGTTCTGGGTAACTGAGGGTTAGGCAAGGAGGGCCCCACCCCCACCCCCACCCACAGCCTTTTTTCCTTACCCTTCTTTGCTCTTTCTAAAATGCCTGGGTCTGGTTTTCTGCCTTAGTGAGTCAAGTCTGGGGTCCGTCGGTGAATCTGTGTTGCTGAGGAGGGAGCCTGCAGGTTCTCAGGATCCCCTAGGATTCTGTCTCCCCCAAGCCTGGTTGGAGAGTAAGGTGCAATCTCCTTATCACCCCCACCCAGAGACAAGCCCACAGGCCCTTTGAAGTTTGCAAATTTACTGCCCCTCACCTCCAGGAAACAGACTGCATCTCCCTCCCTCCCCACCACCAGACTAACAACACAGGGGATGTGCAGAGTGTTTGGGTGCTAACTCATGCTCTCTGATACAGTAACTCAGCACCTGCCCTTGGCTTTTTTTCTTAGGTAGAGAGTTCACCAACCTCCCTCCCCCTTTTCTGATTCCATAGGAGCTTTCTTTTCTTTTTTTAATGCTTTTTTTTTTTTTAGAGAGCGTGTGCATGCGCGTGCACACACACGCGCACACACACACACACACACACACACGAGTGGGGGAGGGGCAGAGAGAGAGAGGGAGACAGGATCAGAAGCAGGCTCTATACTGATAGCAGTGAGCCTGGCGCAGGGCTCCAACTCATGGACGGTGAGATCGTGACCCGAGCCAAAGTCGGATGCTCAACTGACTGAGCCACCCAGGTGCCCCAGGATCTTCCTTTTCTTTAGAAAAGACCTTATAATTTGTTTTTCCCTCTCAGCAGAAAGATGCAATCAGGCAGGACAGAAGGGGTCTCATCCGGAAGCTGTATTTGGCATCTCTGGACACCCCCAGACGGGGTGATATGAATTACCCAGCCTCTGCTCACATAACTTCTTCTGTGGAGTTGCTCTTGGCCTGATTTCTGCACTGCCCCCACCTGGGTACTCCTGGACAGACAGCTTGAAGATGGAGCACAGCGGGGAAGCCAAGGGCTGCTCCTGTCTGTTCCCTCACAGGAGGTCAGCCTGGTGCCTGCTGGGCATGGTGCCTGGGCCTCAGATGCCACCTGCATCGTGTCAGGCAGGGAGGGGGCAGATGGGCATCTAGGCAAAGTCGTGGGATAGATCTGCCTTTCTCTGTCCAGGTATGACTAGACTGGCTTGCCTATCTCCTCAGAAGCTCCCCAAGGGGGCACTGGGGAGGAGACCTTCTGCCCCAGCAGAACCAGACGAGAGAGAGGGAGAGGGAGAGGGAGAGTAAACCTCTCAGCTTCCCACTTCCCAGCCAGCCTCTCCCAGCACCTCCTCCCCTACTCGGGCTGTCATCTTCACGCTCCTGCCATAGCCCCCCTGCTCCCTTCTGTCTCCAGGCCTGCTCACAGTGCCTTCTGTCTGGACTGGCCCAAATATGGCCCCTCCTCTAGCAAACCTTCCCCAGCTGCTTCTGGAAGTCAGCAGAGGGTGGGCGGGGGTGAAGTAAATAACTTCCAAGGCCCCTGCCAACTCTGAGGTTCGGCGGTTTGACCAGAGTTAGGAGCTGGGGGCATCCTAGGCCGGTGGCCCAGGCTGTCACTGCCTGACATCCTCACAGAGAGGAGGGAGGCGGCACAGCCAGCCAGCCAAGTAGGCCCTTGTTTGGCTTCAGGAGGCTTTTCTGAAGGCCCTATACAGCCAGAGCCTGCAAGGCAGCCCCCAGAGGGATGCTGTTTGAGCCCTGGATCTTTGGCTGCTGGAGGCAGCTACTTGTTGGGATGTTCCCAGCAGCTCCTGCCCACACCTGCTCCCCCTATCCGGCCTCCAAGCCTTGTTTACAGTTCAGCCCTTGGCAGCCTAGCGGCTAGGATCCAAGAGGAGAGAGAGCTCTGGGTGGCCAGGGACCCTCTCCCGGCCTAGCATTCTGTGCCAGAGTGCTTCAGCCCAGCCTGGCCTTGGAGAGATGTGTTCACTGAGGGGAAGAATTCAGGCCTGCTGCTCCCTCCCGTGCCAACTCCACTTTTCCCATCATGGCCATTGCCTCCCGGCTTCTGGAATGCTCTCCCCTCCCTATTTTATCCTCTTGATCTCATTCTTTTTCCCAAGAAAAATATGGCCTCTGGTGACTGGGGGATTGGCCCAGGTCAGGATGGCACCCCAGGTGTCTTCCCTGGGACATTACAGATGCACCCCTGCTCACCATGTCCCCATCTGTGAAATGGAGAGGGCCGTCATGGTGTCAGTATGCATAACCACAGTGCGCCTCCCCAGAGAGCTTGAGCACCCCAAGTCCCGTACCAGAAGGTTCTCATTGCCACGTGGCCCTTTCACAGCTGCTGAAGACTGGGGGCGGAGCTGTAGGTGGCCCATGGGCATTTAGAGAGCAAGTGAGGCACTGGAGCAGCCCCCAAAGAGCCAATACAAGTTGGTGGAGTTGGTGGCCATGGGTCCTCTGTTGGCCTTGCCTTCGTCAGTCCTGTCCTTTGTTCTCCACGGTCTCTGAGGCCCTTCTCTTGTCTCACATCTCCACTTCTATGTTTTTCTCTGCTTCTTGCCACACCCCCACGCCAGCTCTGTCTGGCCCCCTTTCCCACTTAGCGGGCTTCCCCTCCATTCCTCTCTCTCTCTCCCCCTCTAGCTGCATCTCTGCCTCCGCCTCCCTCGAGAAGTACTTGGTATGGTATATGGAAGGTGGGGGCTGGGGTGCCCAGGGCTCTCTGGAGTGCCATGACACCTCCTTTAAACTCCTGTGAATACATCTTTGCTTCTGTTCGCCCTCCCTGCCTCTGCCAGTGACGGGTGAGTGGGGGCTAAAATATGAGGATCTCCCCGCCAACTCTGCCACAGTTCAGTGGCAGCAGCTTCAGACCTTATGACCCACAGTGCCATATGGCATCAGCCTCACATCTGGCACAGTCCTCACATCTGTCACTGGGCTGGCAGCCTCAGCAGGAAGGGTTTAGGAGCATGTCTGGGCCTATTAGACAACATGTCTGAGTCTATTGGATATGTAGCTCCTGAGGGGAGAAGTAAGGAGGAGCAGGGGCCCGGCTTCCCAGAGGGTCCTCTGCAGCGTCCGCTCAGGAGCATCATGGCATTGGTCTTTTGTGAGGTGACTCCAGGCTTCCAGGTATTTGTGGAAGAACAGACAGCCTCTGGCTCTCTACCTGCTCCCTCATGATCTGCTACAACAGGTGACAGGTGCTCTCCATCCCACCCCACTGGGGAACAGCAACTGTTTCGACAACCAGAAAATGAATCCAGACACCAGCAGGTTTTCTAGAAGATGCCTCTCCAGGCTCAGCTGAGGAGGAAGTTGCAGGGCCATGAAGAACTGGATGGAAAGAGGGAGGCAACACTCAGAAGATAACCAGATCTGGGGCACCTGGGTGGCTCAGTTGGTTAAGCATCTGACTTCGGCTCAGGTCATGATCTCACCGCTCTTGCCGGCAGCATGGAGCCTGATTGGGATTCTCTCTCTCTCTCTCTCTCTCTCTCTCTCTGCACCTCCCCCACTTCTGCTTTCTCTCAAAATAAATAAACTTAAAAAAAAAACAAAAACAAAAACAGATCTTCTACCTAGAGACTGCCAAGAGTGGGAAAGGCTATCCAAAGGCATTCTGCCCACCCTCCTGGCCTCTGGCCATTCTGAAAGAAGAATTATTTGCCCTTTAAAGAAATATTCCTCCCCTGAGAAGGAATAAACTGTTGGATTTCTTACCCTCATACCCCTAAAAGGACTGGAGCCATGCCAGCTTCAATTTCTTCTTAGATCGTAGACCTCCCATACTTTTCCTTTCACTCCATTCACTCCCCACCTTCGTATCTGGCCAGAGATGTTGAGGGGTTTCTCCCACTGGCCAGACTCCCCATCCAGAAATCTGTCTTTCACAGTCTGAGGCAGAACCAGTAGGCATTTGATAATGAATTGCATGGAGTGGCCTAGGGATCATAATCTGTATGCCTCGGAATCACCCCTACCCAGGCATCCATCAATCCATTTAGAAAATATTTATTAATCACCTGCAGTGTGTCAGGTACCATGCTAGGTGGGGGAGATGCCATGTTGAACAAAAGAGACACAGTCAGTGCTTTTATGGAGTTTATAGACAAATAATACATAAATGAATATATATCGCGATGAGTCTCTTGAGGGAAATGAACAGGCTGTACTGATGGGGATAACCAGGGGAGAGTTCTCAGAGAAGGCCTCTGGCCTCTGAAGAGGTGATACTTAAGTGGGGACCTGAAGGGTGTAAGATCAGCCATGTAGAGAATGGGGAAAGAATTTTCCAGATGAGAAAGGAATGCCAAGTGGAAGGTCTTGAGGTAGCAAAGAACTTGATGTGTTCAGAAATGGAAAAAAATGCCAGTGGGGCCAGAATGTACCAGGCAACAGCAAGAATAGCTTAAGAGGGGTTTGGCAAGGAGGACAGGAGGAGATCACACAGAGCCTCTCATAGGCCATGAAAGAAGACTTTGGATGTTATTCATTTGTAGTGAAAGACGTGTGTAGGATTTGAAGCAGGGAACCAGCAGCAGGATCTGATTTGGACTTTGCCTTATCTATAGAGACCAGACTGAGGAGGGGGCAGCCACAGCCTCAGGGAGACCAAGACAGAGGTGTCTGCAGCAATCCAGGAGACAGATGATAGTCACTCGAACAGGGGGATAGCCATGGAGATGGAGAGTGTTGGTCACATTGAGAAGGAACAGCGGCCAAGACTTACCAAGGGATTCGCTGTTGGGGGGGTCGCAGTGGGGAACTGTGATGGAAAGAGAGAGATAGGACTCAAGAATGACTCCGAGGTTTCTGGCTTGAGTTATTAAAGTGATGATGGTGCTACGTAGTGAGATGAGGAAAACTGAGAGAGGCCTAGACTGGGAGGTGGGGGAGGGGAATCAAGAGTTCAATTCTGGACATGTTAAGTTTGAGATTCCTGTGAGACATAAAAGCAGAGATGTCCGAACAGAGTTTTGGAATATAAGAGTTTGGGAGCTCACAGAAATGGTGTGGGTAGAATACCGATATGGGATTGTGTACATACAGGTTGTATTTAAAGCCAGGGGACTGAGGAGGCGTGCCTGGGTGGCACTGACTTCGGCTTAGGTCATGAGCTCGCAATTAGTGAGTTTGAGCCCTGCATCAGGCTCCGTGCTGATGACTCAGAGCCTGGATCCCGCTTTGGATTCTGTGTCTCCCTCTCTCTCCACCCCTCTACTGCTCTCTCCCTCTCTGAATGAATGAATGAATGAATGAATGAATATTTTTTAAAAATTAAAAAAAAAAAGCCAGGGGACTGAGGAAACCACCTGGAAAGAGAGCAGAGAAGGGAAGGCTTGGGACTGAGTCAGGAAGAATGACACTATCTGGTGATTCAGTAGCAGAGGAGAAGCCCACCAAAGAGATGAAGAAAAAAGGGGCAGAGAGGTCATTGGAGACTCAGAAGACCCTCACAGAAGTCAAGAGAGGAGAACACTTCAAAGGAATGGCCAACTCTTCCCAAAGCCAATGAGAGGTTGAGTAAGATGAAAACTGAGAGTTGACCTTCAAGGCCATCGATGACCCTAACAGAGCAACTCTGTGGAGCAATGGATGTAGAAGCCAGATTATTAATGAGCTGAGGCGCAAGGGGGAGATGACAAAGTAGAAACAATACCCTTGGAAAACTCTTGAGCAGTTTTTCTGTGAAGGGGAGGAGGATGAAGGGACAGTGTAAGGGGACTGTGGCACGGAGGAAAGTGGTTTCAGTTTCTTTTCTTAAGGATGGGCTATTTCCATCAGCATGCTGACATGATTCTAGAAAGGTGGAGAATTGATGACTTAGGGAAGAGAGTGAATGCCCAAAGGAGCAAAATCCTTGAGAAGATGAGAGGGAATGGTACCAGAGCATAAATGAAGAGATCTGCCATTGGCAGAAGAAAAGAAACATCCTCCATTTTAATTGGAAGGGAAAAGGAATCGGAGTACAGGTGTAGGCAGGGTGCAGTATAGATTTGGTGATGGTAAGATGAAGGAGGGAGCTCTCACTTGATGGTTTGTTTTCTCAATCATGTATGGGACAAGGTCATCTAATGAGGCTCATTGGGGCCAATGGGGAGGTGCAGAAGATGAACCAAAAAGGAGGGGCTATGAAATAATCATCTTAGAGAGTGAGAAAGTGGTGGCCAGACAGCATTGTGAACCCACACCAGGTTTGAGACTGTGAATATAAAGTGAAACCCTTGGACTCCATCATGTGGTTTTTCTCCAGCTGCCTTCAGCTACTTGGATGCAGGCACGGAGAATGCATATGGTTGAGGTCATCGAGGAATGAGGTTTTGCAAGGCAAGAATAGCGAAGGGTGAGAAAATAAGGGGGTTAAAAGCAGGTGCAAGAGAATGGTCATAATGGTAGATCAGGAACTCTAATTTGGACATGAAGGGAAATAAAGATAAGAAGAAGCTTCAGGGACAGTAAGAAAGTAAATAAGGGAGGAGCACCTAGGTGGCTCAGTCAGTTAAGCTCAGGTCATGATCTCGCGGTTTTGTGGGTTCAGGCCATGCATTGGGCTCTATGCTGACAGTACAGAGCCTGCTTTGGATTCTGTCTCCCTCTCTCTTTAACCCTCTCCCACTCACGCTGTCTCTGTCTCTCTCAAAATAAATAAACTTAAAAAAAAAGAAAGTAAATAAGAGAAAGGTTTGGGGAAGATGTCTCTGAGGAGGTGACCTTTAAGCAGAGATTTGAATGGAACACAAAGAATGGAAGAAAGAGATTTCCAGGAAAAGTGAATCCCAAGTGGGAAGTGAATAAGTGATCATGATGCTTCTGGTTATTCCTGCAGTGGGAGTCCTGTGGGAGGTAAACTGCCAGGATAAATGGGAAAGGAATGAATGGCAGATTGGCGAGGACGACTGGGGAGGTGGTGCGGTATCTGATGACCACCCAAAGTCTAGGTGTGATGATAGAGCGACTAACCTGGTGAAGGGGGGGAAGCAGTTGCTGCAGGCGTCCCCATCACCTCATGCATGTTGAATTCATCGACAACGATATCAAGAGTTTGCAGCGGGCACAGCCATTGGGATGGTGGTTATTATAAAAAAAAAAAACATAANAAAATACTATCAAGCGTTGAGAGGGATGTGAAGACATCAGATTTTGCACTGTAGTTAAGAAGGTAAAATGGTGCAGGGCACCTGGGTGGCTCAGTCCGTTAGGCGTCTGACTCTTGATCCCGGCTCAGGTCATGATTTCATGGTTTGTGACTTTGAGCCCCACATCAGGCTCTGCACCAGCAGCTCAGAGCCTGCTTAGGAGGTTCCCTCGCTTGCACTCTCTCAAAANCCAGCTCAGAGCCTGGAGCCTGTTTCAGAGTCTGTAACTCCCTCTCTCTCTGACCCTCCCCTGCTCACACTGTCTCTCTCTCTCCTAGAAATAAATAAAACATTAAAAAAAACAAAAACAAAACAAAACAAAAATCTTAAAAAAAAAAAAAGAACCTAAAATGGTGCAGCCACTGTCGAAAATGATAGAGCAATTCCTTGAAAAAAAATCAACATAGAATTACCATATGATCCAACAATTCCACCTGTGGGTATATACCCAAAAGACAGGAAGGCAGGGACTCCAACAGATAACTGTGCACTCATGCTCACTGGCAGCTTTATTCACAATAGCCAGAAGGTGGAAACAATCCAAGTCTCCATTGACACATAAATAAAATGTACCATACACATACAAATGGAGTATTATTTAAACTTTAAAAGGAAGAAAGGTGCCTAGGTGGCTCAGTCAGTTGGGCATCCGACTTCAGCTAGGGTCATGATGTCACAGTCTGTGGGTTCAAGCCCTGTGTTGGGCTCTGTGCTGACAGCTCAGAGCCTGGAGCCTGCTTTGGGTTCTGTGTCTCATTCTGTCTTTGCCCCTCCCCCACTTGTGCTCTGTCTCTGTCTCTCAAAAATAAATAAATGTTAAAAAAAAATTTTTAAAAAGGAAGAGAATTCCAAACTCTGCTCCCACACAGATGAACCTTGGAGACATTATTCTAGGTGAGATAAGCCAATTAGAAAGGGCCAAATGTTGTAGTAGTCCACTTACATGGGGTTCCTAGAACAAGTAAATCCATAGACACAGAAAGTAAAATGGTAGTTGTTAGGGACTGGGAGAGGGAAATGGGGAGTTGGGTTTACTGGGTACAAAGTTTCACTCTGGCATGAGAAAGTTCTGGAGACGAATGGTATGGATGCTTCCACAACAGTGTGGTAAACCTGATGCCACTGAACAGTATGCTTAAAAATCGTTAAAATGGTCAATTTCATGTTATATATATCTTACCACAATAAAATAAGAAGTATTGGAGTAGATATGAAGATCACACGTGACCAGGAACTGAAGTCCTCAGTGAATGGGGGGGGGATTAACCAGGGGGTTGTAGATAGCAGTGGCGATGGAGAAAGGGTGGTAGGGGTGGGTAGCAGGCATGTTTCTCAAAGGAGCAGGATTTTTTGCAAAAGGAAAGAGGAGTGATGGCCCAGAGGTGGCGTTGGCAAGCACGGAGGATGCCTACCCCACATGCGGGTCTTGAAGGTCTTGAGATTTGAGCAGAAAAAAACAAAACCAAAAACCCAGCTTCCATATGAAAGCGCTGGTTGGCAAGTGATGTTCTCGAGGAATCAATCAGACCTTCATTGGGGGAGGAGGTGAAGGGCACTTTCAGGGAATAAATTGACTGCATAGGAGAATTTGCTGTGAACTGAGAGCTCCAGAGGGCACAATGGAAGGGTTGGAAGAGTTGGACGGGAGAAGAGTGGCATTAGGGTACAAACAAACCACCGTGGGGAAGAGTGCCCGGGTTTCTGAGGGGTTACCAGAGGTGAGTGGACGTCTTTCCACTGATAACTGAAATTAACAGGCACACGGGGCCGTGTGAGCTGAGTCTCCCGAATGGGAGGGAAGACTCAGAGGCATGTGGGAAGTCGGTTCTGAGGCTTGGGTCTCCGACACGTCTCATCTGGTGAGGTGACTCAAGGGAGGCTGCTTTGACAAGACAACACGAGGGCGTGTCTCCATTCACTTGCACGGTAGCAGTCTGCTAGCCTCCCACCCAGTCTCCTAATCGCCTGCCCGGGGATCTGCTCAGTCTGCAGGTTCTTGGCAGAAATGGTGTAGGAGGGGCACCTGGGTGGGTCAGTCCGTTCAGCATCAGACTCTCTATTTCGGCTCAGGTCATGATCGCACAGTCCATGGATTTGAGCCCCCATGTCGAATCCCACATCCCTGGTTGGGATTCTCTCTCTCCCTGTCTCTCTGACCCTTACCCGCATGCACATGCAGGGTCTCTCTCTCTCAAAATAAGTAAATACACTGAAAAAAAAAATGAAATGAAATGATGTAGGAAAATTAGCCCTGGAGTCCCACAGACCTAGGTTAACATTGTGGTCCCACCACAGTGTGTACAGGTGTATATCCTGGAACAAGTTGCTTAATCTCTCCTCCCAAATCTCAGTTTCCTCCTCTGTAAAAAATGGCAGTAATACTGCCTACTTTGAGGTTGTTGGACAGTGCCGGGTGCATAGTGAGGCCTCAGTAAATGGCTGCTGTTGTTGTTTTCTGCACTGTCCTCTCTTTCTTCATGTTCCTCACCTTAGTACCAGATGTCTCGTGTCCTCGGGCTGTCCTTCTGCTGACCAGACTCTTCAATAGGGCCATGCAGTGCCCAATCTATCCAGATCTTTCTCTCCTTTTCCCTAATACAACCTTACTTGTCTTACTTCATATCCGTTTAGAGCCTTCCCTGTTCTCTCCTGGGATAAATCAGATTCAGCCAGTGAGTCCTTTGTGGGCATGACTTTATGTGTCTTTTTTCCAAGAAAGCATTTGTGTTCTAACGGGGGCCTTCAATGCCATAACCCAGTGGAATAAAAGCCCCTCAGTCCTCCCTCCTGATTGTGGCCTTCCCATTGTCTGAGAATAGTGTTCTTTTAGACCCTCGTTTCTCCAAGTGTGGTCTGCAGACTGGCAGTGTGGGCACCACCCTGAAATTTGCTAGAATCTCAGACCCCACTCCAGACCTACTGCATCAGAATCATTCTAGCCATGCCCCTAGGTGATTCGTATGCACAGTCGAGTTTGAGCAGCACTGGTAGAGTAAGAAGCAGCTAGCCAAAGCAAGGGCTCCTTTACAAGAAGAGTTTGTGTCCAAGGCCCTTACAAGAGGACCCCCAGAACAGCTGCTTCAGAGCCCCAGGGATGGGGCTTTCATTCTCGACACCAGGAATAGATGGCCTCTCCTGGGAGCCCAGCTGCCATGCCGGATCTCTGGAGCTTCTGGGAGAGTCATGCTCCTGTGATTGGAATCAGATGGCTAATTGGTCCCACAAGGCTCCAAATCCTGCCAGTTGTGAGGGGAGGGACAAGACTCCCCAAGGAGCCAACCAAACGTAAAGAAAAGGGAGCCAAAGGCAAGGAGGAAAAGCTATGCCTGGGAATCTAGCTGTTACATTTCTATCTTCCTGCCCAGAAGTGTCAGGCAGAGAGCATTAGCTCAGAATCAATCCATCTTCTTCTCAGTTCACTTGTCCTTTGGCCACGTCCTGCCTAGCAACAGCTGTCAGTAGGAGACCCAGCTAGCAGTCTCTCTCTGGACAGCAGGAGGGATCACTTTAGCCTATAGAGGGACTGGTGTCAGGATGTCCACAGAAAGCCAGGTCATCTGATAGTTAGATCAGGAAAAGAGCGGCCTGGGAAATGAGGGGACAGAGTCCATCGCGGGGCAGCCTCTTGCCGGCAAGAAGTTGCCGGGGAAAGGGCCTGGGTTTGCGTGAAGTAGGTGAAGTTTATCATCAGCTCCCTTCCCCTGCTCCACCCTGAAAGAGGCTACCACTAATATCGCCACCTCTCCATCTGCGTGATGTGTTTAACCTTCCAAAGTGCTTCTGTAGCCATGATCTCATTTCATTCTCCCAGCAACGCTGAGTGAACAGGATCAGAGACAGGTTAATTAGGACGTGGGCCGGCCTTCCAGACTCAGCCAGGACATGGGGTGCTGCTGGCCGAGGGCTTGGGCCAGCCCTGTGGTGAAGACTGAACAGCCAGAGGGCCTAGGACCCTGAGTGGCTGTAGGTGGGGGTGCCAGGATGGTGGGCCCCCTCTGAGAGATTTGGCTACAGCTGGGCTGCTAATGTGCTTAGCCTCCATGGGTCACTTCTTCATCACTTAGCCTGGAGACTGGGATGGAGGAGGAGCAGTCACCGGGCCTATTTGGCAGGATAGTTAGAGACTGTGAGGAGATAATGGATGTGAAAGCACCTTTTCTTAGATGAGGTAATGGGTGTAAAAATGAAAAGAACCACCTGGCTATAAAGTGTCTTTATTATTAGGCAGAATAGAAAGGCGAGGCTTTTACCCAAGTCACTGGAGTGGGGCGCGTGGACACCTTTGGAGGCCTTGGGCAGGAAGGGATCAGAATGAAGGCATTGCATGTGCAGGGCAAACAACAGAACATAGCAGGTCCCAGAAACAAAGCTAGGACTGGGGAGGGCCACAAGCTCTGGCTGCTTCGTTATTTTGCTCAGGGTTGCCCTGTTCAAAGGGACCAGAAACCAAACACCTTTCAAATTGCCTTCCCCCCACCCCAGGAGGGAAGTCACATGCCCCATGGACAGCTGAGCTCCTGTCATCTGTCACTGCTTGCCTTCATTGTCACTCCCAAGTCTCCAGGCACTTAGCAAATTTCAGAGAGACTGAGCTGCAGCCACTGAAAGATGCAGACCCCAGGAGGGAAGGGACCACTTCCATTTGCATTGTAAAATGGCCTTCTGGGCTGTTAACGGAGGTGTCTTCCCTGACCAGAGACATTTGGGAAGGCTTAAGCAGTGTGAGGAAAGGGCTGCTTGCAGATTCTGGGGAGGACCTAGTTAGGGAGAGTTAGCCCAGCTCAGTTAGGGACAGCCCTGGGGCCGAATGTGCTTCAGGCATATCCAGAGACACGTCTGCGGCTGTAGGAGAAGCCTTTGGGATCCCTGGGGAAACATGGAGGTGCCCGTAGACAGAGTTCAGCTTCTTGTCTCTCTTCCCATCATTGCCATCCAGCACACTTCCTGCCTCTTCCATGGGTCTCTCTGTGGCTTCTCCACCCCCTTCTCTGAACACACAAGTTAGACCTTAATTATGGACTTTAGATGTTATTCTCAGTTACCACTCTAGTTGTTCAGAGTACCTTTCTCTTTCCTCCCCACGCTGGATTGGAAGCTCTTTGAGGGCAGAGATCTGTTAACTCCTTTGTCCCTCGAAGCTCTGAGTAAGCACTCAATAAATACTTGTTGATGGATTCACATGAGTTAAAACAATAAAGCAGAAACACTCTGTCACAAAAGGTTCTTAGCTTATCGGTTCCTCTGGCTCCAGGAGTGTTTATCTGCATCATTATTGGTTGTGCCCTAGGCCCAGTGGAGACTAAAGTGTGCCCAGCTTCAGAAAAAGAAAAAGGCAGCAAAACTGAGGCTGCAGTAGCCAGGGAGCCCTGAGCTGAGGACACTGTACTGAACATTTCCACAAGCGCCTGGATCTTTCTGGCAAGTGTCCCTGCCCCCCACACCACAGGCTGCACAGCCCGACAGGCTCTCATCCTCCAGCCTGCCCTGGCTGTTGCCCATATCAGAAACGAGCTGGTGTCACCCCCAAGGAGAGGCTCTTTCAGTGCCAATGAGATCGGAGACAGGAAGCAAAGGGCTCATTTCGGAAGTAGCCCCTGGGGCGAGGCAAGATGGCAGCCGCAGGAAGATGTTCTCTGGCTCCCTTCAAGGCTGAGCTCCTGCCTTCTACCAGGAGCAGAAATGAGAGAGGTGCCAGCCTGAGGCCACCCTCATCCAGGCCCCGTCCTCTAGGGGTGGGCCTAGAGGCCAGCCATGTTCCAGCGTCTGAGTGACCTTCATTGAAAAATGACCACTGTCTTACCAGCACGAGAGGGAAGGAGCCAGTTTCTGAATTTGTCTTCAGGAGTCCTGACCTCATCCTGATCAGCCCCTTCTGCCTCTGTAAGGGGCGACAGACACACCCCAAGCCAGCTTGGGTGCAGCCAGAGTTGATGTGACTGGATTTAAGTGAGCCATGGTCTGTCTTCCTTCCCGAGTTCTTCTCTGAGAGAGACAAGCCCAAGACTATGAATTCTCCTTTTGTGCAATTACTCTAAATCTCCTACCCCCTGATAAATAGTCCTGAAGTCTAATTATCGAATTTGTGTCCTGATAAACAACCAACTCACTTGAAACCATTTGCAACTGAGGAATTTGGTATCCTTAGCCTGCTAACAATCCCCTTCATGGTGTCAGAACCTCCCACTTCTTTTACAAACCTTATACTAGTTTGATTAAGTATCTCTTGCCCCTCTGTATCTTGTTCAGAAGGGCTCTGCCTGGAATCTGAATTTTCAAGCATATACACACTGGGACTAGGGAACTCAACTCCACTTGTTAGACCAGAAAGCCTGGGGGCTGAGCGGTGCCGATGCAGGGAGGTAAGGTTTTGAGTCTCTTGGCTCTCATGTCCTCTCTTTCACCTCCACCTGTCCTGCCCACTGGCCATTCACTCCCCTCTTTACCTCCTTTCCTGCCCCTGGCACCCGGTGCCCTCTCACAAGCCCCATGGTCCCCATGCCCTCATCCCTCAGAGCTCTTCACTTGAAGACTGTGCTCAGACCCATCCTTGCCTGCAGTCTGCCTCACCCTGGCCCTTGCTGTAGAACCTTCCTAAAGTCCTTGTGAAATTTTCCTAAACTTCAGCAACCTCATTTGTGGGCATCGGGAGAGCCATCTGCAGTTTCTCAGAGGTATTGGGGTGGCGATTTTTCTTCTCCGAGCTCATTGGGGTTCAGGTCCTCTGGCAACGACAATACACAGCTCCCCTGCTTGCCCATAGGAGCCGTTTTCCAGCTGTTGCATTAACTGAAATAAGTTGGCATTATGTACAATTGTGTACAGTAACGGTCCTCAGCATTAGCACATTTGCTTATATATGCCATCTAAATAGTTAATTCTTACATATGATCTAAGGGTATTAAAGTTTATGATTGCACAAGGACTTCATGAAGGTGTATTCTGAAATGACTTCACCTCCCTTTTCCACTTACTTCCCTGTTTGGTGGTCCCCTCCTCAAGGTTTTGGTTTCCCTTAGGGAGTTACTAGCCAATTTAGTGGGTGATACCAGTTAACTTTCATAATAACATAGTTGCATTTACGCTCCTTCTAGAGAGTTCCCATACCTTGGAGGAAAGGACTGTCTCTAATGTCAAGTTCTGTGGCAACAGCTTTTTCTGTTGGCTCTGGCCCTGTAGATAGTGGCTTTTCCTTTCTAGACTCGTCTTTCCAGCCTGAGATATGAGGCCATCATTGCCTCTGCTGGTTCCAGAGGACGCAGAAAGCTAAGCGTGGGAACTCTCGGGTGCCGTGGCCAGCACCCTAACCAATGTCCCTCCCAGCTGGCTCTGAGGCTTAGTCCCCTTTGCGTCTTGTTTTGCTCCCATCTTCCCCTTCCCTCAGTCATGTGATGCAGGAAGAGAGCGCAAATGATATGGAATGTGAGCAGCTGCCAGCAAAGACGCTGCGACAAGTGACCATTCACCGAGACCCTATATATGGCTTTGGCTTCGTGGCTGGCAGTGAGCGGCCTGTGGTGGTGCGGTCTGTGAGGCCAGGTAGGTGTTCTTCAGAGTGTCCCCCTGGCCCTGGATCCTATCCCCCAGCACCCACTCATCTTCCCAAAGGACAGAGCTCCCCAGCTGACTGTTGTATTCCCCAGGAATTCACAAAGAGTGGGCAGAGACTTGCCAACTAATAACCATGTGAGGGAGCTGAGCTTTAAGAGTGATTGATGCAGGCCATCGAGCCTGCCTGGGCCCTAGACAGAGGCCGCAGTTGATGGTTTAGTAGGGTACAATCTCTGTCTTAATAAAGCCTCCCTTTGCATAGAACCTTCATAAAAGAGCCATACTGCCTTGGATGAGAAATACCTATTTAAGTGAATTCAACAAGTATTTATAGATTGCCTACTCTAAGCACGGCAAGACTACAGGGAAGTACAGAACACAGTTTGTGTCCCCAAGAACCTAGCCATCAGGCTGTGGAGGCTGGTACACAGTCATGAAAGAGGTCAGCCCTTGAAGACCAGAATCAAGATACAGACCATAGGTGGGAGAGGAGGTGAGAAGAGAGTGAAATCTCCGAATGCCACAGTGGCTGTAACAACAGTCATCGTTGATTAAGCAAGCCCCTATTTTGTGCCTTCATCGTCTTGCTTAATCCTCACAGCCAAGCCTGCACGGTAAGTAGCCATTCCCATTTTGCATATGAGAAAACTGAGGCATAGGGGAAGGGAAATGACCTGTCCAGGAGTACTCACAGAGGAAACAGCAGAGTCAGGACTTGAACCTGGGCCTGTCTGATGCCACGCAGGAGAAGCGGGGCTTGAGTGGGACCATGTGGGGCAGAACAAGGGAAAGCCCCACCTGAACTGTGGAATCCTGCCATCCTGAATGAAATGGGAAATGGCCCAAGCACTATTTTGTTCCACATCTGCTAGGCATTGACAGCAAAGACAGACAGAAAGAAGCTTTATCCCTGGCTTGCTGGGCCTGAGGCTTTAGATGTTTACAACAGTTTCTCATTCAGTCAAGAGGAGCAGCCGGAGTACAAACTGGTCTAGCAGAAATTTGATGAATTTTGCAATCCTCAAAGGAAAAGAAAAAGATTTTTGTAAGCTCCCTTTTCAACTAGAGGGCATAGAGAAAAAAAAAATAAACAATTCAGTACAGGAGTTCGTGGCTGACCTAAGGCTCTCGAGTCAGTCATGCAGTTTGGTGAAAAGGCTTTTGAGTCTCTGATCAGAAATCAAATCTGTCCTGGGTAGGAGGAATCAGAAAAAAAAAAACAAAACAAAACCCAGCAACTGAGTAACAGACCACCAGGAGCCCCCGCTTTTAACTTCAAAGAAGACAGGATTTACAGGGAGGAAGGAAGCCCCTAAGCCTAGAAAAGGCGATGGGCTTCAAGCTGTATGAAAATGAAGATGCAGAGGTTGGAGGAGTGGAGAGAAGGAAAGCCAAAGGCGGGAGCCATGGAAAGTCATGGGGTTGGCCGGCACAGTTCTCTAAAGATGTGGGCTGATTTAGAGAGCTGCTTCTGGTCCCGGTGGCTCTCACACACAGAGGACTTTTCGGTTCTGTATTTGAGATGATAAGATACAAGACAAGGGGCATCCTATAGAGAAACAATCATGACGGTGCAAACCAACAAACCATTCCATGATAGCAGTAGAATTGAGTTCTGTGAGGACCTCTTCCATTAAAAGGAAGGGAGGGAAGGAGGGGGGAATAGGTTGCCTCTACCAAAAGACTGGCATTTTGGCGGAAGTAGGTAGAAGGAATGAAATGAGTTGAAGGGATCGCCCCTTTGGAGGATCATAATTCCCATTTATCAAATTCTTACCAACATCAATCAACTGTTTTTTAAGCGCTGTGCATTCATCATCTCCTTCATCTTCCCAACGTTCTTGTGTAGGCACTGTTATTTTCCCATTTTACAAATGAGGAAAGAGAGACTCGCAGAAATTAAATGTCCTGTGCAAGGTCACACAGCCGGTGAGTTGCAGATTTGGAATTGGAGTTCAGATTGGGCTGGCTGCACCACCCCACTCCCTGCTCCTGAAGCCACTATGCCATCAGGAGACTTGGCCTAGTGGGTTGAGGGACAGTGCAGCTGGAGTGGTGGATTTGCAGGTCGAGCTGTGTCACCACCCTCAGCACACAGGCCCCATGCTCCCGAGCCATTGGGCCATGCTCAAGTGACAGAGTTGTTTTGTATGTTCATGCTTCTGGAATTTGCACAGCACACTTCTTTGTAGAGAGAGGAACAGTTGGGATCCTGCCCTTCGCAGCAGACCTAAACAAGAGTCAAGACTGGTTTGAGAGTGGGACACGTCAGTAAATATTTCATTTGGGTTTGAGTGAGGCTGGGCCTGACTTCTCATTCCACTTGAATCCCTGAAAAGCTTTTCTCCTTGATCTTGGCTAAACACCTGAGGCAATGCACCCTGTGGCACCCCTCTAGGTCCACCCTTTACTCCAACCAAGGAGATATGGCCCTCAGACAGGTCTGCCTTCTTAACCTCCATGGTAGAGATGGGAAGGAGAGAAAGCAAATTTCTGACTACCCTTGATTGAGGGTCTGTGCTTGTTCCCGTCATTTACTGAAGGGCAGCATCTCTCAGAGCTGAAAGAAAATAAACCCTTTGGGGTCTTTTAGTCCATCCCCCTGTCTTCAGGCAGGTGAATGCCTCAATCATTCCAGATCAGAAGGTATGAATGTTGCTCAGGTGAGAAGATTCCTTCTCGCGCCTCCCTTCACCTATATCACTGTCGGTAGCCTGGAAGTCATTCCTTGGGCCTCAGCTGATCCCTCCTGGTGAAAGGGAAACCCGTGTCCCTCTTCAGACCCAAGCCAGGAAAGCACATTTATTAATCTTGTCTGAGGGCCGGGCCTAGGCTTGGAACCTTGTGCTAGCACACCACTACTCCCATCCACAGGAGGTCACGCTATATTCATTCTTCAGTCTTCCGCCGTCTGTCTGGCACAGGCAGCAGTGGCACAAACAATACCCCTACCACCAGCCCACGCAGCGTGCGCTATTTCCTACACGCTTCAGTACCCGCTTCAGCTCCCTCAGGCACTGGCGACTCCCATCCAGACCTGCGCTTTCCCAGCAGTGGTCCCCAAGCCCTCACGCCTCTCTCCTCTCCTCTGCAGGAGGCCCCTCTGAGGACAAGCTCCTGGCTGGTGACCAGATTGTGGCTATTAATGAGGAGGACGTGAGTGAAGCCCCCAGGGAGAGATTCATAGAACTTATCAGGTAACAGGGGCCTCGTGGGCCTTGGCAGGTAGACAACTGCGACCCTTCCCCTGTCCCACCAGCGGGATAAGGGCTCCCGCGGTCCTCCCTGGCCCTGAGAGGGAAGCCCTTCAGGCAGAGAAGCCCTAGCCAGGGTTCTCGGCTACCCAGGACTTCAGGGGCCAGCCCTTCCAGGGCCCCAGGGTCCCTCACACCCTCTGGCATAGCGTTCTTCAGCAACGTGAACAAAGAACAGCCTTCTGCAAGAGCTCACCTCCCTCCACCTTCACCACTCCCCTCTCCCAAGCCCCTT
>NW_027529455.1:214527-226365 GCF_008692635.1 Crocuta crocuta | reverse complement strand
CTCACTGTGTGTGTGACCTGTTAGTGCCCTCCACCATTTGTACATGAGAGTAATCATGTTGACTTTTCCCCTTTCTCACCCCTACACATACCATACATCAGACCATACATACCACACAACACACACACACACACACACACATACACATGTACACCCACATACCATGCATACCACCTACCATATACACACACCCTACACAAACCATGCATACCACATGCGACACACACCATGCACACCACATACCACACATACACCCCACACAAATCATGAACACTACATACCACACACACACCTTGCATACCACCTACCACACACATACACTTCACACATATACCATGTGTACCATATGTGCCTCACACACCATGCTCACCACATATCACACACATACTATACAAACCATGGACTCTACATACCACACCCACAAACCATGCACACCACATGCTACACACCCACATATGCACACACATACACACCATGCATAGCACATACCACACACACACACGCACTATATACACTCCCCTACCCTACACTCTCACTGCATGCACACACACACACCACCCACATGCCCCTTTGCATAGATGTGTTAATAAGGAATAAAAGGATAGAGGTGAAGGCTCTAAATTCCATTGGGTTATCTTCAGCTTTGGCGAACTTGACTGTTTCCTCCCAAACGGAACCATGTGCCCCCCGCCCCCTCTCTGCCTTGTGTAGTCTGCTCTATCTCTGCCCCCATCTCTTTCAAGCCTTCTTGGTTTAGAAAGTTTTTCATCCCACTCCTCTTTCTTGTTTGCCAGAGCCCCTCCCTCCCTTCAAAGGCAGACCTAGCACTCTATATATGGGACAGCACCCTCTCGCTAGCTCTGGAGGCACTTGGAATGCCCCCTCCTAAAGTCCAGAGCAGGCCTTCCTTGACCTGCTCCCCTCCAGCTCATATCTTGGAATACGTCTGGTCTCTGATGATGATTAGTTTGTCTCTTCTCCAAGTTCAGTTGTCCATTGCATCTCCCCCATGCCACCCTTCACCCTCCACCACCACACCAAAATGGGGTAAGTCCTTTCAGCCCCATGAGGGCATGTTGAGGTTCATTCAGCCTGACCCTCCAAAACCCTTTGCTTTGTCCTTGCACCCTAGAACAGGTAGCCCCATTTTGTGAGGGAGTCCAGAGCTCCCTCGGGATCAAGATAGAGCTCACTCATTTGATGACCTCAGGGGCTAGCGGATTTTTATTATTTCATTCCTTCAGTGAATATTTGTTAATGAGTGTCTGCTCTGCACCAGGCACTGTTCTAGGTACTCAATATACAGCAATGAATAAGACAAAAATCACATTGGATTTTACACGCTAGTGGAAGGAGTTACACCTTAACAATAAACTAAACATGATAAATATATAATTGTACAGTATGCTGGAAATTGATGAAGGTTATTGAAAAATAGAAAGTAGATCAGGGCAAACAGGATCTGGGAGTGCTGGACACAGGGATGCCGATGCAGTTTTAAATAACCTGGCCAGGGGGCTCCTGGGTGGCCCAGTCGGTTAAGCATCCAACCTCAGTCCAGGTCATGATCTCACAGTTCATGGG
Source organism: Crocuta crocuta (assembly GCF_008692635.1). Classification (NCBI taxonomy): domain Eukaryota; kingdom Metazoa; phylum Chordata; class Mammalia; order Carnivora; family Hyaenidae; genus Crocuta; species Crocuta crocuta. The sequence goes on along the minus strand of NW_027529455.1, from coordinate 224,781 downwards.
TTTGAGCCCTGCAATGGGCTCTCTGCTATCAGCTCAGAACCTGGAGCCTGCTGCAGATTCTGTGTCTTCCTCTGTCTCTCTCCTCCTCCCCCACTTGCACTCTATTTCTCTCTCTGTGTCTCTTTCTCAAAAATAAACATTTAAAATAATTTAAAAAAAAATAACCCAACCAGTGTTAGCCTCATTGAGAAGATTTCCTCAAAGAAAGATTTGAAGGAGTGAGGGTGTCGGAGAGAGAAGAGCCAGTGCAAAGGTCCTAAGGCAGGAGTGTGTCTGGCATGTTTGGGAAACAGGGGAGAAGTGGGGCAAAGAAGGGTAGAGTTGTAGCCACTATAAGAACTTTGGCTTTGTTGCCCCATGAAATGGGGAAGTGTGTCGGGCTGGGGCAGACCCGTCACATAATCCGACTTACACTGTGTCCTACCCTGTTCAAGAAACTGATTTTTCTGTGGTGTTTTCTGGAACACAACTCCTTCCTTCTCCCAGGAGCTCCTCAGACCCTGGAGTTGATTTTTCCTGGACTCTGCCTTTTCATGTTCCAAGTCTTTGCACAGGGGGCCTTAGCTTTTCTTGAATACCTAGAACCAAGTGGTCTTGACTCTGCTTCTTGAATATCTTTGTTCCCAGAAACATAAGAAAAAGCTCAGCAAGGAGATGGGAAGCTCCTTCAAGGCAAACTCTTTCCATTTCTTTCAGTTATTTTGAAGGATTATGTATTCCTGGGAGAGAATTTTCATACCTCATGGCCTGTCTGATCATTGGCATAATTCTTGTCAGAAGAGTTTCAAATTCTTCATCCTTTTGAAGATTTGCTACCTGGAGAGTCTTGGTCCCATCTGTTGCTCCCTGGCTCTCATTTTTTGGTCCTTCAATTAAAACAAATCTTCTGAGTATGAGTCATGATAACCAAATGACCTCCTTTGGGTTTTTCCTTTGAATTTCTCCTCTTGCTTAAATACCAAATTGCCAATAATCACAGTACATGGTTCCCGGGACTCTGACTGTGTGCCCTTTGAGTTCCATAATTCAGCCCTTTAGTTTTCCTTGAGAATTTTCTCTTCTATAGCTAAAATTGCTCCTAAGGTTTGGGGATTTCTACAGAGAGAATGTGAGAAGGAATATAAAAAGAAGACCTGAAAAATGACAGCCCCAGAGATAATGGTAATACCATCTTCAGATGCCTGCGTGAACCTATATGGATGGTTTACGTCGGCTGCCACAGATGATGGGAGGCGAGGCAGCCAGGCAGACGCTCAGAGCGCCCTCTGGCCTAATCCATACCCCTGAATGCAGCCCAGGGGAAAATTCTGGTGTTGCTTCTTGTGCCAGATGAATACCTGGTGCATGATACACTGCTCTCCTGTTCCTTCTTCTCTCTGTAGGAGCGCTAAGGAATTCATCGTTCTTACAGTTCTGCACACTCATCAGGTGAGTGAGCCTCTTTGCCATCCACCCTTCCTCTGACCGAGATGAGAGAATCCCATATTAGAAAATGACAGTGATGGGAGGGCGGGTGGAGGGAGACCCCAGAATCAACATGTGAGCCGGAGATTTAGGAGTGACCTGAAAGCATACCTTCTAAACTTCTTATCTACTTTCACATTCAAGGCTTGAATTCTGAAAGGCTACACGGTGCTATGTTCTGCCCTGTGCCTTGTGCTTTACCTCACTTAGGCTGCTCACTGCCCCTGCCCCCCCAGTCCTAGACAGATTTTTCTCTGTCTTTTTTGGCTGTGTCCCATCAAAATTTACCTGTCTGGAGTCCATCCCCCATGAAGTCCTTGCAGATGGTGGGTGCTAGCTAGCTTCATTCATTCATTCATTCATTCATCCATCTATTCATCCATCCAGTATTTGCATTCATTATACCAGTACTTACTAAATGGCCTACAATGTATGGGACCCAGCACTGCATGTGGGGAATTTAATATGAAGTTGATGGGAAAGTACAGTTGAACAAACAAGTTCATCTTTGTCCTGGCACAGTCACTAACTGGCTGTGTGACCTTGAGTGGGTCAGTTCCCTTTTCTGAACCTGTTTCTCCATTTACATTGAGGGGTTTAGACTAGAAAAGTGTTTTCCAAACTCGACTGATCATAATAGTCACAGGAGTTCTTATTAAAAGTAAAAATCCCCAGGCCCCTCTCCTCAAGAGTTGGATATAGAGGCCCAGTGTCCGTTCCTAAGTTACATTCTTATAGTAATCTCAACTCAAACGCACAGACCCAGGTACAAAAGCCTTATATGCAAAACTCAGAGCCCTCCTTCCCTGGTTGTCCCTTCTCAGTCCCCCAACACTCCCCTGCCCTCCAGCACTGATGTCCCACCCCCATGGCTACAGGAGAGGTCACATCTTTTGAGGATGAGCAGCATGAAATCAGGAGAGCCTTCCCAGAGGAGGCTGCATCTGATCTGGACCTCTAGAGGTGGGGCAGGATTCCCCAGGCAGAGACAGAGGAAAAGAGTTTCCAGAGAGACGTGTCTGTACAAAGCCAGGGATGGTGTGCAGGTACAGAACATGGGCTCATGAGTTGGGGACAGGGTTCAAATCAAGCTCTGGCTCTAACTTCCTCTCCCCATGGCCCCCAGCCATCTGCTGTGTCAGTGTGAACCTCACACACACAATCAAGTTTACACATGCACGTTCATATTTCCTCTCCCTCCCCCCTCATACATGCTCCCTGGCAAATAGGCCTTTCTCAGTTGCAATTCTCCTGTATCTCTGGACAGACAAATTCCACCTCTCAGTGGATGTTACCAGTAGACCCCTTCCTCCCTACATTACTGCACAGGTACAATTGCCTAGTGGGCAGTGGGCACTTTTGTGAAATGGCTACAAGTACACCCCAAAAACCATGCTTATTATGTTTTATCTCTCTGGTCAGAGACCCATTGTGGGTTACTTTGTTAGTCCGGTCTCCTCAAATGCCATCCTTGACTACCCTTTCTAAGGTAGCATTGACCTGTGACTATCTGCCGATACTGCGTCATTTTTTTCATTGGTACTAAAATATTATATTTTTTAACTTTTTATTTGGGAATAATTATAGATTCACAGGAAGTTACAAAGCTAGTATAGACATCCCTGTGTACCTTTGACCCTGTTTCTCCCAAGGGATACATCTTACATAACTAAAGTACCATATCAAAACCAGGACATTGACACCAATACAATGTGTGTGTATGGTCCAGTGTCAGCCTGTCACATGTGTTGGCTCATGTGTCCACCAGCACAGTCAAGATACTGGACAGTCCTATCACTAAAAGGACCCCTCACATTGCCCTTTTGTAACCAAACCCACTCCCCCAACAACACCAATCCCTGTCAGCCACTAATCTGTTCTCCATGTCTGTAATTTTATCATTTCAGAAATACTATATAGGGGCACCGGGGTAGCTCAGTTGGCTTAGTGTATGGCTCTTGATTTTGGCTGAGGCCATGATCTCACAGTCGTGAGATCAAGTCCTGAGGTGTGGAGCTTGCTTAAGATTCTCTCTCTCTCTCAATCTCTCTCTCTCTCTCTCTCCCCTCTATCTCTCTCTCTTTCTCCCTCTGCCCCTCTCCCCCACTCACACTTTACTCTCTAAAATAAAATTAAAATTAAAAAATATTATACAAGTGGAATAATATAGTATGTAATCTTTGGGATTAGCTTTTTTTACTCAGCACAATGCCCTTGAGATTCATCCAAGTTGTTGCCAGTATCAGTAGTGTGTTCCTTTTTATTGCTGAGTAGTAGTCCATGATGTGGATGTCCCACAGATTGTTTAGTCATCCACCCAATGAAGGACATCTGGACTGTTTCCAGTTCGCAGCTAATACTAATAAAGCTGCTGTAAACATTCATGTACAGGTTTTTTTGTGTGCATAAGTTTTTACTTCTCTGGGACAGATGCCCAAAAGTGTGACTTCTAGGTTGATACATTAAGTGTATGTTTATTAGTAAGCTGCCAGACTATTTTCTGGAGTGGCTGTACCATTTTGCATTCCCATTAAACATTTTATTTATGTATACATATATATATATATTCTATCTCGTTAGAATGTTGGCTCCACAAGGATAGGGACTGCGTTTTGTTTACTGCCATATCCCCCAGCACCTGGAATAGCACCTGCCACAGAAGGAATAAAGAAAACCCAGGTTCCAGCCATCACAGCAGCCTAAACCAAAATCAAGTGTCCAAACTTAGGTGCAGAATGAAAAGCCTAACACTTCCTCTATCTCTGTTCCATCTCTCATCCCAGTGCTCTGAACACCCCTTTGCCCTCCAGTTCTGATGTCCCCACGGTCCCATCCCATGACCTCTTTGCTATGACCAGGCTGCTTTCCTTCTCCTCCTGATATATATCTTACTTCTTACTTCCCTGCAGCTTCTGACCTCATACTAGTCCACACCTCTTTTAATACATGTCTGTTTCCTTTAAGACCTGGCTTGAGACCTTTCCAAACACCTTTGCCTGACTAACCTCAAAGAGAGTTTCTCATTTGTTCATCCATTCAGCAAGCATTTATTGAATACCTACTATTCCAGGTGCTCTTCTAAGCTGGGAACAGAGCAGTACACGGAACAGACATGGTTCCTGTCCTCACAGAGCTTATACTTTAGTACTTGACCTCGTGCTTTCTAAATGCTCGGAGCAGAGATGTGAGCACATACACACAAGGCTGATAGTCAAAACAATTAACCTGTACAGTAGGAGCTATTCGATCAGAATGTAAACCAGACATGGGTCCTGGAGCAGTCTTGGAGGCCTCCTAACCACGCCAGGCGTTAACCCTTCAGTTGACCATTTGTAAAGTGGTCCCACGGGAGAGGTCAGGTGGTACCCAGGAAGCTTAGGACAGTGGCTGCTTACCAATCAGTATGAAAGAAACCCTGACTCTTTTACAACAGGTATGGCCATACCAGTGCATCCCAAGTGAAGGTCAGCCTTATGTATGTGTACAATCAACCATTGTTATTTGCAGATTCTATATTTGCAAATTCACCTACTCTTTCTAATGTATTTGTAACCCCAGAATCAATACCCATGGTGCTTTCTTGGTCATTTGCGGACATGGGCAGAGCATGAAAAAATTTGAGTCTCCCAATGCACACGTTTCCAGCTGAGGTCAAATAAGGCAACACACTGCCATCTTGTTTCAGCTGTCACACAGAGGTGTCTAGAAGATAGAGATGGCAGGAGGCAGTGCGGTATAGTGCAAGAAGCTCAGGCTGTAGAATAGTTGGATGGGATTTGAATCCCAACTCTGGCACCTGTTAGTGGGGCAGCCTCAGACATGTCACTTAACACTTCAGAACCTCATTTTCTCCTAGTGAAATAAGGAAAATGGAAGCTACCAGGATGACTTGTTTTTAGAATTTAAAATCATAATCTATGTGAGACACACACACACACACACACACGTGCATATTTCCCCTAGGAGCAACTGTTCAGTATTCATTAGTTTAGTGTTTGAGGTGAGTTTATAAAACATAACTACTTTGAGTCACAAAAATGGACTGAGAAGGAGAATCTTCTCTCTCAAGTTATAGTGAAAGCTTATTGACAACTCCCAGCATATGTTCAGCGGAATAGCCCCTGCATCACAGAACATAGTACTGAGTCCACAGCAAGCACTTGACGTCTTACGGTTGCATGAAGACTGCCACCTCTTACCAAACTTTCATTGTATTCAAGCTTGATTACCACTTTTTCCAGAAGATGGTTTCCCACTAGATCCAGCATGTGGCCCAGGAATCTTTATACCTCCAAGGCTCTTTCCAGCTTCTACATTCCTTGGCTGATGAGGGTGGTTCTTGACCCTGGCTATACATTAGAACCACCTGAGAAGCTCTTAAAACTCTTGATGCTTAGCCTCTAGCTCTGACCAACTGAATGAGAAGCTTTGGGGATGGGACCTAGCTTTTGGTCTTTTGAAAAGGCTTCCGAAATGATTCGTATGTAGCCAAAGTACATATCAAGAACTACCTATGTAATATGAACTCTCTTTCAGATGACATTTGTCTTGTAATAAAGTGACTTTTATAATGGCAGACCATAGTGGGTATTTTAGGAGGGTGGTCACAGCGGTCCATTCCCAGGGCCCCTCAAACCATACTGCATTAGATAGCCACTTATTAAGCCTATATGTATTTAAAGGTGTTCCTTAATCTTCAGGTGGCCAACTATCCCCCATGATTGACTAAATATGTATTACTTTTGGTACCCTTGGACCTGGGTGTTCCTTAATCTTCAAGTGACCAACTATCCCCCATGATTGACTAAATATGTATTAACTTTGGTACCCTTAGACCTTGGCACATGGTGTGTCCTCAATAAATATTTTAAAGTACTTTGTTGTGACCTAGATAAAGAAAGTAGACAGTCCCTTCAAATGAAACTCTAGTTTTCTGGTACTGAAGACTTCCCTGTACCCAGTGAGTCTGGATCCCATTTGCTTGGAGCCACCTGCTCAGGAAAAAAGGCCAAAATAATAGGAACTTACTGCAGAAGAACTGGTTTTCCACAGAGCTTCTTGAGGTATAGTGCTTAGCAGATGGTAGGTCCTCAAACCATATTTGCTAAAATTGATGAACTAATTCATTATGAACCTTAGCAGTAAACTACCATCTCTTATTCTGTTCTTACTCTGTGCTTGGTGCTAGGGGTAGACACAGTAACATAAAATGCCATCTCTTCTTTTACAACCTGGTTGGGGAGGTGAATGGTGGCAGTGCGGATTACCAAAGAATACTATAGGAAATCCAAGGAGAAGACTGGAGTAATTGAGGAAAGATTCAGGACCAAGGCAGAATTTGAGTTAGGCTTTAGAGATGGCATTTAGCTAAGCAGAAGGGATGCTAAAGGGCAAGCAGAAGTGGGAAATATCTCAGTATGCCCAGGGAACTGGGAGCAGAACCAATTGACGAGGCCATAGATGAGGAATGACGGTCATGTGTGGCTTGCAGGGGGCTTTGAAGCTGTAGAGAGGCCATGTTCACGTTCAGGCACCGAGTGCAGGAAGGAAGACCCTGGGTCCCTTATCAGTAGTCCGGTGAAACCAGGATGGCCTTCCATTGTCCCAGACTCCCGCAGTGGTTGCTATGGGAATTGTTTCTAAGTAGGTTCAGGTGAAGGGAGCCAATGAGCCAGCAGAAAGGAGACTCGGGAGGCTGTCAGACCTTCAGGAACCTCTCAAAATCAAAGTAGGGCCCTATCGTGCACCAAGGTATTGGGCCATATACCTGACTTTGAACACAACCCTGAAAGCTGTACTGATAGAGCCACCAAATTAAAAAAATGGTCAAAGCATCACCAGCTGCTGAATGCAGTCCTAAGGGAGAGGCAGACTCTCTCCTCTATTGCTTTATTCCACTGAGCTGCTGACTTCATATTTGCTTCGAGGGGCTTTGCAGTGGCCCCGGAGGTGCTTAGTAATTCCAGTCCTGTGTTTCAAGCCAAAATACATTTTAGCCAGCAAGGGTGCCTGTTGCAAAATGAGCCTACCAACTGCTTGAAGGAAAAATGGGGTCAGTGAAGAGCTCAGATGTCCCAGCTTTAAGGTACTCAATTAATCTATACTTAATGGGTTAGGACATTTTCAACAATATAAACTCTGTGCCTTATGTTCCTAGAGATTCTGACTTTTTTTAAGTCTGGTGTGGGGCTGGAAATCTGTGGTTTAGCAAGCACTCCCCAATGATTCTTATCACCAGGAAAGTTTTATAAACAGTGGATAAGTGCATGCTAATGAGTTAGTTCAGGAAACCTGTTTTTCTGTAAAGGGCTGTATAGTAAATATTGTAATTTTTGTAGACTATACATGATAGTTGTGAAAGCAACCACAGGCAATAATATATAAGTGAAGATCACGGCTGTATTCCAATAAAGTTTTATGTACAAAAACAAGTGGTGGGCAGAATTTGGTCCATGCAGGCCTGTAGTCTGCTGATCCCTGAATTATGTTCATTACTCCTCCCTGGTACCATGTTCTCATTTTGACCAGGGCCTTCCCAAATCTCAATATTTTTTTAAAAATTTTTATTTATTTATTTTGAGAGAGAGAGAGAGCCAGCAGAGGGACAGAGAGAGAGAGAGGGAGAAAGAAAATCCCAAGCAGGCTCCACACTGTCAGCACAGAGCCCAATGCGGGGCTCAGTCTCACAAACCATGAGATCATGACCTGGGCTGAAATCAAGAGTTGGACGCCCAGCCAACTGAGCCACCCATGTGCCCCCCAATTCTTAATATTTTAATTCAAAGGAGTGACCCTAGCATTAAGAGCTTTAGGCCCCATAGCTGAGCTTCGAAGATGCTTTGGAACAAGGCGACCTTTGAGAGCATCTTGTATCACACTGCAAGGCAGACATCACCTGTGTTGAAGCATAAGGCTAGACGTGACTCTGTGACATGTAGCAGAGCCCAGCTGACAATGAGTGAGTCACCATCAGTGATCAAGGCTGAAGACTGTGAATAGGATGGAGTCTTAGAGACTGACAAGACAAGGGTCAATGAGGAATGAGGCCCAAACAAGCTGAAAATAGCTCTACCACAGACACTGGAAATGATTATAATCCCTGAAAATAATGGGCCATTCCACTTCCTCCTTCATGATTTTGCTCCTATAAATAGATGACTCTTTTGTTTATAGTGGTATCTGTAGGACAGGATCCCATCTGGGACTTTTGGTAGGGACTGCAAGGAGTTGTTCCCTCACCATAGGTGAAGACATAGAAGGAAACCAGTTGCAGTTCTTCATATGCTCAAAGGTCCATTCGGTAGGACCAAGGTCAAACCAGAGCCACCGGCTGAAAGATTCTGCAGCCACTTTGGAAAACAGTGTGGAGGTTCCTCAAAAAATTAACAATAGAACTCCCCTAGGACCCAGCAATAGCACTGCTAGGAATTTACCCGAGGGATACAGGAGTGCTGATGCATAGGGGCACATGTACCCCAATGTTCATAGCAGCACTCTCCACAATAGCCCAACCATGGAAAGAGCCTAAATGTCCATCAACTGATGAATGGATCAAGAAGATGTGGTTTAGGGACACCTGGGTGGCTCAGTCGGTTAAGTGTCAGACTTCAGCTCAGGTCATCATCTCACAGTTCTTGAGTTTGAGCCTCGCATCTGAGCTGTCAGCTCAGAGCCTGGAGCCTGCTTCAGATTCTCTCTCTCTCTCTCTCTCAAAAATAATAAAATAAAAACATTTAAAATTTTTTTTAAAAGATGTGGTTTATATATACAATGGAATACTACTTGGCAATGAAAAAGAATGAAATCATGCCATTTGCAGCAACGTGAGTGGAATTGAAGCTATTATGCTAAGTGAATTAAGTCAGTCAGAGAAGGACAGATATCATATGTTTTCACTCATATGTGGATCTTGAGAAACTTAACAGAAGACTATGGGGGAAAGAAAGACAAAAAGAAAATAGTTACAAACAGAGAGGGAGGAAGGCAAACCACAAGAGACTCTTAAATACAGAGAACAAACTGAGGGTTGATGAGGGATGGAAGAGAGGGGAAAGTGGATGATGGGCATGGAGGAGGGCACTTGTTGGGCTGAGCACTGGGTGTTGTATGTAAGCCAATTTGACAATAAATTATATTCATAAAAAAAGGAATAGATGCCCAGCTTCAGCTGGCTATGGGGAATAATTGCCAACCCAAGACTCGGGAAATCTGGGTTCTAGTTTCAGCTCCACTCCCAAATTATTTTGGTACTTGGAGTTAACCATATCCTTTTCCCAGGCCTCTGCTTCTCATGTGAAAATGAAGGGTAGACCACATGGCCCATTCAGGCCTCTAGAAATGCCTCGTTCCACACAATGCATGAAGACATCCTATCACAGATGATTTGAGAGAGGGAGGATGTGACTGTTGGGGAGAAACAAAGATTCCACCTGCCTCGCGTCTGCGGCACCTCAGGTGGACTGCTGTGGAGTCTGCCTGAACATAGCCACAGATCTTTCTGTCTTGCCCCTTCTCTTTTGCTCCTGATGCAGCCTGCAGCCCCAGCCCAGGATTTAAGCACCAAGCTGTGCAACCCACAAAGGCATTTCTTGACTCCCACGAACAATCAACACTGTAATCACTTTCTGCAATGATCTCCAGCCCTAGATTTTGTTGTGCTATATCGTCTGCTGCCAACAAACTGTCTCTATGGCTCAGGATGGGAAGCCTAAGGTTCCTTTAACTCAGTCATTCCCTGCAACCTTAGCTGCATTTTGAAATCACTGGAAATTTAAAAATTTACCAATACCT
>NW_027529455.1:212343-214522 GCF_008692635.1 Crocuta crocuta | reverse complement strand
CACTGCCTGAGGTCCTACTGGACTTGGGCTGAACAGGTAGCTTTCTGCAATCTGCCCTTGGTGGGGGGTGAGATTGCTGGCTCCAGATGAGAACACAGCTGGGACCAGGGCCCAAGAGACGATGAGGACGTTTGTTTCTGGTGTGTCTTTATCTTAGGGTGCCGTCCTCCCATGGCTGCTCTGGTAAATGAATTTCAAATGCAGCATTAATGGCAGAAAATAGCTTCATGTATTGCCTTCCCAGCTGTCAGGGGCCTTCATGGCCTTAACAACTCAAAGGGATTCTTGACTGTGGGACACGCAGGCTCCATGACAGAGTTAGTAGGGGCGGTGGTTTGAAGGAGCCCCAAACTTGATTCCTACCATGGTCTTCCTCATCTTAGTAAGTGGCAACTCCGTTCTTCCAGTTGACTCCTCTCTTTTTCTCACTTCCCACATCCAATCCGTCAACATATTGTCTTGGTTCTATCTTCAGAACATATCCAAAATTCACTCACTTTTCATCAGCTCCATTATTAACTACCCTAGCCCCACCCCCCATCCCATTTTGGCTGTATTATTACAGGAGACTCCGAACTAATCTCCCTACTTTGGGTGTAACTCTCCAGTGGTCCAGTGGAGTGAAATCCAGTGTTCTCACCATGGCTAACCAGGCCCTACATGACCCAGCGCTCAGCTGCCTCTCCGAGCACAACCCCTCCACCTCCTCCTCCGTCATTCTTCTCTGGCCGCACTGGACTCCCTTGCTGTTCCTCATGCACCCCAATCCTACTCCCACCTCCAAGCCTGTAATCTTTATGCCCAGGAGGGTTTTTCTCCACATATCCTCATGGCTGGCTCTCCCTCACTTGCTTCCAGTCTCTGCTTCAACATCACCTCCTCTGTGAGGTCTTCCCTGAATACTCTGGCAAAAATAACACCCCCATCACTCCTACCCTCACTCATTCAGTCTCTTGTATAGTCCTTCACCCTGCTTGATTTGTCCTCAGCGTAGTTATTTGCTACCTAAAAAATATTTGTTTATTGTCCATCTGTTCCTGCTAGATGGATTCTCTTTGCAGCCAGAGAGCTTCGTGTTGTTCACTGCTGAACCCCTCATCACCTGGAATAGTGCTTGGCACATAGTCGGTCCTCCCTAAATTTGTCACATGATGAATGACCCCAAGGACATGAGCGTGCCCCTCACCTAGACTCTTGCATTTCCTTGAATCATTTTCTATAATCTCTTTCCTAAGGGCAGGGCATATCTGGGAGATGAATAAGATCGTTTCTGTAAATCCTTGGAGATGCTCGTATTCAGATGTAATAAAAGCCACCATTTAGGTATATCTCACGTTAAGCAAACCAAACATATAATAATTCAGTGTATGTTATTGCTAAAGGATTTTGGCAAACTCCCCTAGGCCCAGAGTGTGTTAATAATGGGATTCAGTCTACCCAAATTCAATTCATGCCCGGCTTTTCCAGAACACACCAATCATAGAAGGAAGCACTTAGCACATCACCTTGCACCTAGTAGGGAATCAATACTTATTTATTGACTTATTGATCAGTAAGGCAAAGCGCACCTGTACTGAGACATCTTAACTCCAGCGTGGCAAAGGTCAGGTTTTTCCCAGAGACGGAGGACTCACCAGCCCTCTGTTCTTTTTCCAGTCCCCCAAGTCTGCCTTCATCAGTGCTGCAAAGAAGGCCAGGCTGAGATCGAATCCTGCGAAGGTCCGATTTTCGGAGCAGGTGGCAGTTGGAGAAACAGACGCAGTAAGTACAGTTTTCAGCTCCCTGTCCTTGGCCCTTGGCTAGAATCAACCTGGCCGTGGAGGTCTCGCTCTGGAGCAGGCACTCGAGAGTGGGCGGCATTACTAACGGGCTAGAGAGGGGAGGACCACGGGGCTCCAGGCTGGTCGTGAGATAGGAGAACGTGGCATCCAGAAGAGCCCTGGGCACTGTGGGGCAGAGGAATCTATCACTTCACTCAGGACGCTCATGGTGCTTAGAGAAATTGCCATCCCCAGCATGATTGCTTCCACTCAGAACAAGTGCTCCACAAACATCTTTGGGCTATTTGACAGAAGCAGGAAAGAGATGGTGGTTTTCCGAAGATCCAGAGCAAGAGTGGCTGGTGGAATTGAGCTGTCTTCTTGTTAAAGTAATACTGCAATGGCACGTCTTGACCAGT
>NW_027529455.1:211786-212156 GCF_008692635.1 Crocuta crocuta | reverse complement strand
TCTCATTTTCACAAAGCTTTTTTTTTTTTTTTAAGATTTATTTATTTTTGAGAGAGAGAGCGTGCAAGTGGGGAAGGGCAGAGTTGGGGGGACAGAAGATCTAATACAGGCTCCGCATTGACAGCAGCTGGCCGATGCGGGGCTTGACCTCCCCAACCGCGAGATCATGCCCTGAGCCAAAGTCGGATGCTCAACTGACTGAGCCACCCAGGTGCCCCCTGTCACAAAACTTTTATTAGGCACCTGCTCTGTTCCCAGATTCACATGGGATGCAAAATGAACACCTGTTCCCTGCCATTGGATACCACTGGGTGATGTTGGGACAGGGCGGGGGCAGCTAGCTCAGATTGAGACAACATAGAATCCCCCA
>NW_027529455.1:211576-211740 GCF_008692635.1 Crocuta crocuta | reverse complement strand
CATGGGCAGCCCGCAGTCTTTCTCACTGCTGTATGAGGTTTACGTGAGCCGAGATGTCTGCTCCAGATAAGCAAATGAGAATAGGTGGATGGAGAGCAGAGAGATCTGTGTTAAGCAGTCGTGGATTATGGCCAGAGCCACCCAAGAGTCTGCAAAAGTCAGTG
>NW_027529455.1:192682-211538 GCF_008692635.1 Crocuta crocuta | reverse complement strand
CTTATCCAGGTGCGGGTGGAGAGAGCCGAAGCTAAGAGGCATTTGTGTGCTTCTGCAGGCTTTTGTGGGCTGGGCTCTCGGGAGGCCTGTGGCATTTACGTTCGGAAGCACAGCTGCACTTGAAAAAAGCCAGCAGGCCCAGCCTGAGTGGGGAAATCAGTGGGGTGCCAGGCACTTCTGTAGTTCCTTGAAGCAGAGCCACTCAGAAGACGGAGTAGAGGACACAGGTGTCTTCCATCTCCTTTTCTCTGACACTCATCCCCAAACTCAGCCCAGGCCCTCTTCCATCCCTGTTCGAGGAAGGCTGAGAAACCCAGGGGACTACAGGGACCCACTGGGTAAGCCAACAAGTAATTGGAGGCTGGGCTCCATATCAGTCTTAGCAGAAGAGGTTAAAGGGAGAGAAGTGGGGGTTGGTGAGCAGAGAGACAAAGGAACAGTATCGAGTCCCTACAGATCACAATGAAGGATACCTTTAGGTCCAAGCCACAAAGGGGACATTTGTGCCCTGAACCCTTGAAAACCCAGAGGAAATGCAAACTGGATTTGGAAAGCACAGACCATCCCATCTCAGCATTACAGAGTAATCAATCAAGACGAGGCCACCCAATGAAAACCTCCCGACCACCTCCCCTCCCCTTTTTCCTCCCATCTCTTCCTCTCCCTTCCACTCTCTGCTCCCCACTCTCCCTTTGCTCTACCATGACCCCCTCTCCATGTGTCTCAGCTATCCACAGGTAGGATCAAGCCCCCACTCCTGACCAACCTGAAAGCAAAGGCCCCGGAGTAGCAGGGTTATTTCTGTCGCTCCTGGACCAGCCACCAGGCACAGTGTGAAGCTCTTGTTTGAGAGAGAGACAGATATAAATCTTCCCATTCTACTGTGCTCAGGAAATTACCTGATGTCACAACAACCGCCACCTCCCACGCCACCAGTATGGATCCTAGCAGCCTCACCATTGGTTGGGACCTGGGGAAGTCCAGGCCCAGGTGACTCTGGGCTGTCCTATCATCCCTTGCCTTGGTGTTCCAAGGCTTTAGTAAGCAGCCAGACCAAAAATAAATCCCGTGGGCGTTCCTTGCCAACTCTATTTTTAAGCAAAATCAATTAAGTAATTATCTGAGTCCAACCCCAGCGTGCTAAATAAAACCTGCCACTGCCGAGTGTCATCAGCTGGGGGATCCAGGGCCTCTGGGCTTGGTAGGAGGAAGGCATCTCCGGATCAGGGAGAGAACCGGGAAGCACACTTTTCCAACTTTATACCCCATCACTTCCTGCCACAATTGGACTCCTGACTCCTCAGCACCGCCAATCATACCCCACCCCAGGAGGACTTGCTTGTTCATTTTTCCATGCTGTCCATGACGGTCCCTAGGTCTGGACTGTCCCTCTTGTAGCCTCTCTTAATAGTCTATACCTACCATCTCCTTCAAAATCAAAATCTAAGTCATCTCACCTAGGAAACCTCGACGGTCTTATACCTGTTGGTTTGGTTTTGGTTTTACAGTTGTTCTCTAGTGGATTCATGTGGGTGTTTATCTGGTCACTGTAACAAGAGTGTAAGACCAGACCAGGCCCTCTATTTTTGCCTGGGCCTCATGGGGCTTAGCATAGTGCCGGCTATATACTAGAGGCTCAATGAATGCCCACTGAATTAGGAATCTGGCCATCTTATGTAGCTTTTCAGTTCCTATAGAACTGGTAATGGCCCTGGGAAATGGTTGGGTTCTCCTGATGATTCTAATCATTCAAGGAAGCATATATTAAGCACCTATTACTTATATATTCAGCAGCCATTTATTGAGCACCAACTGTATGACAGGAAGTCTGCTCAATGGCAGAACTACAAAGATTGAATAGGACATGGATGTGCTCTAAGCTCACCATTTGTAAGAGACCAGTATTCTTCAAAAAATTGCTAAGAACACTGAGAGAGGTATGTATACGTTGCTGTAGGACCACATGGGAATACTAGGTCCAAGCACCTGAAGAGTTTGGTCAAGACTTTACGGAATTTGTATTTAAGCTGGGTTTTGAATGATGAGTAGGAGTTTGCCAAGAAGGGAACAAGGAAAGCAGAGAGAACAGTCTTTATTTAACAAATATTTACGGAGGGGCACCTGGGTGACTCAGTCAGTTAAACTTCTGACTTAGGCTCAGGTCACGATCTCACAGTTCATGAGCTCGAGCCCTGCATCGGGCTCTTAGCTGGCTGCTTGAAGCCTACTTGGGATTCTTTCTCTCTCTGCCCTTCTGCTGCTTGCACACACTCTCTCCTCTCAAGTTTTAAATAAAGTTTTTAATCCACTTTNTCACCTGGGCAAAGAAAACTTTTTCTAAGAAGACATCAGGTGTTCAAAAACGGGCTTTGGGACACCTGGGTGGCTTAGTCGCTTGAGTGTCCGACTTCAGCTCAGGTCATGATCTCACGGTTCGTGAGTTCGAGCCCTATGTCAGGCTGGCTGCTGTCAGTCTGTCAGCACAGAACCTGCTTCAGATCCTGTGTCCCCTTTTCTCTGCCCCTCCCCCACTTGCACTCTCCCCCAAATAAATAAATATTTTTTAAAAAACGGTTTTGCCAGTGGTTCTCAATCAAGGCCACTACTGCCCAGTCTCAGAGAGCTTTTGGAAATGTCTAAGGATGTTTTGAGTTAGCCTGATGATTTGGCATGCTATGGGCATTTAGTGCTCAGGGTCAGAGATGCTAAGTGCCCTGCAGGGAGTGACACAGTCCCTGAACGATGAATTGTCAGAGGTATGGAGGCGTGAAAGAGCAGTGTGGGTACCTGCATTGGCAAGACATGACTCTGGAGAAACAGGCAGGGCCAGGTTAGAAAGGATGTAGGAGACCATGGGAGAGGGGGAAGGGCCGAGCAAAGCCACGGATGTTGAAGTGACCTCAGTGTGTGAAGAGCCTGGAAGAAAGGGAGGTGTCAGGATATAAGAGCACGCCAGTGAGGGGGGCTCCTAAGGAGGCCTTCCATCTGCCCTTTAGTGGTGGTCTCTATGGGCCAAGCACCACTCTAAGCTGTGGAACTGGGAGCCACGGTAGAATGGGGTGTGCGGTGACAAATGAAGGGTGAACTTCTGATATGGCCCGATGTCTTCTTGGAGCGTTTGGTTCTGGTCTGCATGTGACATGATCATCTATCTGTTCTCTCCTCTGTCCCTCTGTCCTTCCATATCTTTGGCTTCCCGTCTCACTCACTCGCTCCCTTCTCTTCCTTTTAAATCCCTCCTCTGGCTTCCTTCTGCCTTCTAAATGAGCCCCTCTCCTTGACCTTTCCCTGCCTGTTCACAGAAAATGATGAAGAAAGAAGCTCTTCTCCTCATCCCCAATGTCCTGAAGGTTTTCTTAGAAAATGGGCAGATCAAATCATTCACGTTTGATGGCCGGACCACTGTTAAGGTACATACAGAGTGTCCTCTCCTGGGTCAGCATCTGCCCTCTCTGGAGCATAGAGTGCTGCTGGTTCCTGGGTTTCTCGGAGTCTGCACAGAGTTGTGGCTGGAGCAAGGTGGCCTTTGAGCTTCAGTCTCTGGGAGCACCAGGCTGCAGGAGCACACATCCCTCAGATGAGAGTGTTTGTGGGTGGGGAAAATTTGAATGCCCAGCTGTGTGTGTGTGCGTGCATGCATGCATGCATGCATGCGCATGTGCTCACAAGCATGAGTGCATGTGTGTGTACACACTTATTCGTGGATTGCTTTGTGTCCATGTTACACCGGGTCCTTCAAGAGTCTTAGGAGCTAAGAAGTGTGAAAATCATTAAACCGTTTATAAAGCAAAAGTGATTTATATTGGTACAATAACATCTACACACATTTACACACAGAAATCAACAAGCGCAATCTCTTGGGAGATTAGCTTAGCCATGCTTTGTTTTTTAAATAAGAACCAGCATTGAACCAAGATTTGAAACGTCCAGGCACAGTCCCATTGACTATTGCTTTCATAGGAAGAGCAGTTACTGAGCTGTGATTCTTAAGAGCTCAGCCAGTCGTCTGAGTGTTGTAGCAATTCCCTTAGTCCTGAGGATGAGAGGCAATGAAACGATTAACCCCCAGGTTCAAACTCTGATATGGGACAAAAATAGCTGCCTCCTGCTTTTTTTGGACTCCCTCCAAAAGGAGAATGCCATCCCCAGAATGAATTTCCATACAACCAATGGAATAACATCTGCCCAGAAAACCCACCTTGTCTCACAGGCATCCTGAGGTCCCCAAGCTGAGGTCAAGACAGAACAAACAAAGAAACCCTGGGGCCAGGAAACTTCCCTAAGAGGAATTATCAGGTGGTCAGAATTGGCACTCCCCCTCCCAGACAGCTTTTGGGGATGTCTGAGGAGATGTGGGGTCATCCCTTGGTTTGGCGTGCTGCTGGCATTGAGTGTCTCTGGGTCAGAGATGCTAAGTGTCCTGCAAGGAGTGAGACAGGCCCTAAATGATGAAGAATGGTCCTGCCCAAAGTGCCAGCAGCACTGGGCCTAACCCATGTTGATCTAACTGCAGTCTCTTTGGAAGGCTTCGGCCTGGGGGTGTTCCCCAGGGGTATAGCACTGAATCATATTCCCTAGGGTCTTCTGGGATGGTCTGTTGCCCATTGAACGTCTCAGTCAATGGGAGGGACATCGAAATACAACTAGGCCATCCAGGGGTGTCCAGATGCCCCTCCTCCAGATGTTGATATCTCTCTGTGTCAGAAGCCTTCTTGGTGTTCATTCGTGGGTCAGTATGCCCTTTGGAGACATGCCTCCGCACCGGGACATGTACTCCTCTCTTCCCTCCTTGGAGGCTTCTCCAAGCATTCTCCTACCTCACAATGACACCGCCATTGTTGCTTCCAGGTAGCCCCAGCCTTCCAGGCCAGCAGTGTCCCCTGGCTTGTGATCTCACCCTGACCTCAGGGAGGGTGCACTGGCGATTCATTGGAACTTGGACAGGCTGCCAAGCCACTTGTCCCCAAGAGGTACCTGGGTGAATTGACAGTGTGGCACCGGGGCTGTTACACTTGTAACACCAGTTGGCAGGCGCCGGCTTAGCCATCCACAATTCCAAATGCAGCCGAACTGCAAAGAAAACCCCATTTGTCCCTGCCAGAGCTCCAGCAACACTGGCGCCTCTGTGATCACTGGATGATACAAAGAGATACTCTCAAGTACCCACCAGTCTCCAGCCTAACATCTGAATGGCTAAGCATCATTTCCTATTCACTGAGGGGCTTGTTTGGCAAACTCCAGCTGTAAGGGAGCTTGGCGTTCCCAAGCTTCCTTCCTTCTGGCCTTTGGGGGACTGAGCCGGGCTGACTCCATGAACACGCGCACTGGAGCCTGGTGTGTGCCCAAGTCCCAGCAAATAGATGACAGAAGTCTCAAAACTGACATTTGGGCAGCCCCCAAGGATATGTTTTCAGACATCCTAATATTAAAAGTAGGGCAGCAGAGCAGACAGAGCCCAGGAGTCAGATTTATGACTGTACACAAGACACGTGACATAGTTCCTCTGCGTGAACACATTTTTCAAGTTGCTAAATTGATCATCTCTAAAAGCCAGCGACGATCAAAAATGAACATCCTTCCAGTAACTCGAGTCATTCAATTTAGATTATGAATCCAGAAATAGTCTACTTTTTAATCACATAATTGTGGCTCTCGCTCTTGTTAATTCCTAAGTAAAGAGTTGATAAACAAACTACAGTGAACATTCTAAGTTATGTAAGGTGAGGGAAGAACCAGCACCGTGCCTTCCTTATTCAATGGCTTGCTTAATAAGCACTCAGAAAACATGTTGTTGAATGGAAGGAGAGAAGGACGGAGGGAGGGAGGGAGTGCCATGACCTTTTTTTGTCATATGCTTGGCTGGACCAAGTTCATAAACACCTTCCTCCACCCCCTGCACCCTTTGGTGTTCCCCAGGGCCCAAGTACTCATGGGTCATTCTCCTCATCCTGGAGAATGCCTGGGCCACCACAAAGGCCTGTGTCTCTGGCCACTTCCCCGGCCTCAGCCTCCTCCCCAGGACCATCTTTCTTGGTGTTCAGTCTCCCTCTCCCGTGTTTGGTGCTGAGAGTGGCTTAGAACTGGAATGTATCTCCCTCTCAAGGCTCTTTTCTCTTCCACAGGATGTGATTGTGACATTACAGGACCGTCTTTCCCTAAGGTACATTGAGCACTTTGCTCTTGTCCTTGAGTATGCTGGGCCAGAACAGAACCACAAGTTCCTGCTTCTCCAGGACAAGCAACCCCTGGCTTACGTAAGTAACTCCTTTGGCCTGGCTTGAGAACTTTGCATGTGGCCTCTACTAGAGAAGAGGACGCCAGGCACTCTCTTTCTGGAAAATTCATAACGATTTGCTTAGCCGGATCCCAGAAATTACAGTTCTCAGTGACGTCTATACTAACCACATCCAGCAGGCTTTCGATGATGTTCCTCATGACCTAAGAAGGGCATGAAGATTGGTAGTCCTGGTCTCTAGTGGGGAAGGTGTGGGGTAGTGAGTCACTGTGTGGCTCCCGGAATGCTAACATGAACAGCAGTGTCAACCCTCCTGTGTCCCCCTACCTCTGAGAGGAAACTTGGCCTTCAGATGATGGCTTCAATATGGAAAGGTCAACAAGTGGAGCGAACTGAGACCACTGAGGGATAAGTGTGGGCTGAGAATGGGTTGAACGGGGCCCAGAATGGGCAGCATGTCACCCACATCAACTTCCAAGTCAGAGTAGAAGAGAGAGGCCAGGGAAGCCCAGGAATGCTGGCTAGCATTTCACCAACAGTGAATCACTAAGAAGAGTCAGAGAGGCCAGTCAGGGCCAACCAGTATTCCCAGAGAGGGATGGGAGGAATTGGAGAGGGACGGCTGGGGAGGAAATACTTACATGGAAGCAAAGCAAAAACCAAAATCAGACACACACACACACACACACACACACACACACACACACACACACAATGAAGGGATTGTATATAAAGAAATTCTTCAAGTTTAGCTCTGAGCCAAATGTAGTCCAGACACTCCTACGTTCCCACCTGTAAAGGGAAGATTGGTAGCTTGGAAGGGGGGCCTAAGCACCTCCAGCCCCTCAAGAGGCCCTTTGAATCCAATTGGTCTCTTTTGCCAAATGGGATTTTAAACTTTTTTATTAGAAAGAAATCTCAAACATACACAGAAGTAGAAAGAATTGTATAATGAATCCTCGTTACCCAAGGCAGCTTCAGCAATTACCAATATATTGCCAACTTGTTTTGCCTGTACCTCCAAATGGGATTTTAAATCTTTCGTTTGGCTTTTAATCAGAAATTTGCAGCTGAGCTGCTCTGCAAGGTAAAGGCATTGGCCTCACAGCGAGAAAAGAGAGAAGTTCCCAGGAGCCCTCTCTTCCCACCTCCTATCTTGGGCCTTAGACCCAATTGTTGATGAAGGCCATGTCCTGGTTAAGTGATTCAAAAATTCTAGCCCCTTTGGACCAGAAGGGTGACAAAGACCTTTCCTCTGAGGATAATTGGAAAAGGCCAGGGGGGAAACAGTGGTAAGCAGCACCCCACCTCCACCCGAAGTCCCACCTTGACGGGTCACCACGCTGGCTCTCTTCGCTACGGCCACTGATTCCCAGATGTCTTTTCCTCCCACCTCTCATCCCTGGGGTTCAGGTGGTACAGCGGACACACTATCAAGGAATGAAATGCCTCTTCCGAATAAGCTTCTTTCCCAAAGACCCCGTGGAGCTGTTGCGTCGGGATCCTGCTGCTTTCGAGTACCTGTACATCCAGGTAGAGTCTGATTGGGGATAAACAGGCAGACAGACCAGTGGACAAACAAGCAGTCAGGCTGTTCTGCCCTCACTGTGAAGTCACGATGTAAGTTATTCCATCTCCAGGTAGCTCTGAAGGCCCTTTCTTTTTCTGCTGCCATCGTAGGCCATGGCCAAGTTGTTTAGCCTGGTAACCGGACCCGACTGTGGTTCAAGTCCCCTCTCTGTCTAGACAGATCTCATCAGTTTTTCAGGAACAAGCAACCCAAGGAACTCTGTCACCATCATAGGATCCCAAGGTTTACTGAGCCCATTTGGGTAGTGGGGCGGGGGTGGGGGGAGGCAACCCCCAACGCCTAGCTCCATTAAGGAGATGATTCCCAATTCAGTTCATCGAGAAACTTTTGCTGAGCACTGACTCTGGAGCAGGCCCTGTGCTAGGTGCTGCTAATCAAGGTAAACAACGAATTGCCCTAGCTCGCTAGATCTCGTAAACAGACATACACACAAGTAAAGCCAAAACGGTGGGACAGTCCTGTGATGATGGCAGGGTGCAGTGTCAGTCGGAGCAGCCAGGAGGAGGCAGTTTGCTGACTCTTTTTGGATGGAGGATAGTGGAGACTTCACAGAGGAAGGGATACATGCATGCTCTTGGCCTTGAGGGACGAGTAGAAGTTTTCCGTGTACAGACATGGAGCAGAGGGGGCACAGTCTAGGCAAAGGGACTTGCAGCTACAAAGCCTTGGTGGCATGAAACAGCATGCTCTGATGAGACAACTGTGAGTAACTTATTTACCTGGCGTTCAGAATGTGAGGTAAGGAGCAATAAGAAATGAAACGGGAGAGACGGGAAGCAGGTAGTGAAAGGCTTGACACATCACGACAGGCACAGGCTTCAAAATGGTTTAGACCTGTGTTTTAACAGGCCCTCCAAGGGATTCTGATGCCCAGTGGAGTTTGGGAACCACTGTTTTAGGGCAGTGGGGCTTCACCCTAGCTGCACATTAGAATTATCTGGGAAGGTTTGAAAATAAAAGCTCTGTTCAACCCAAGACCAAATCAAAGTCTATAGGAATGCATTCCAAGCATTAATATTTTCTAAATCCTTCCAGTGATTCAAATGTGTAGCCTGGGTAAAGAAATTCTGCTGTAGGGTGGGGGTATAAAAATGTTGTAGGGAGAGTGGCCTGGTCAGATGAGCAACTTTGAAGGGTTACATAGTGCCAAGGAAGTACACCAGCTAGGAAGCTCTTACGGTTATCCAGAGGAGAGATGATGGGGACCATAACCAGGGCAGTGATGGATGGGGTGGGGTGGGATTCAAGAGATAATTAAAAGATAGAATCAATGGGCTTAGACTCAATGAGCATTTGATAGAGGTGGTATCACTTTCCAAGTTAAGGAATACATGTAGTGGAGTGGGTTTGGGAAAAAGATGAGATCATTTGGGGGATGTGTTGACTTTTAGGTGCCCATGGAACATACAGAGTGCTTGATGAGAGGAGAAAAATAAGCTCAAACCTCATCTCTGATGATATCTATGATAGCGACACCTGCAGACGTGCTGTGAAACATAGTTGCCCTTCTAACAATCTAAAATGTTAGGAACATTTTTCAAACAGCCTTGGGCTCCCATACCAGCACTCTAGAGGGCAATGAGTTGTGGTTCTTCTATGAATTTTATAAGGTTGGTTCTCATTTTGTTGGCCCTAAATTTCTTCTCCTGAGCATCATTTTTAATTCCAATGATTTTGGAATCTGGTGTCAAGATCATGTCCGCCCTCTCTCTCCCCTTCGTGATGATATGGACTTCACCTGTAAGTCCTTTTTTATATCGAACAGCTTTATGGAGGTCTCACTGACACACAAACTGCACATACTTAAAACAACTACTTGATAGGTTTTGACATATGTTTATACCCATGAAACCATCACCACAATCAAGATATTGAACATGTCCGTTGCCCCCCCAAAGTTTGGTCAGGCTTTTGTGTAATTCGCCACCCCCCATTCCCAGGCAACCACTGACCTGCTTTTTGTCACTATAGACTGACTCACGTTTTCTAAAGTTTTATATAAATGAGATCATACAGTCTGTACATTTATTTTGGTCTGGCTTCTTTCACCCGGCATGATTTTGAGACTTATCCTTGTTGTTGTGTGTACCATTACCCCATTCCAGTTCATTGTTGAGTAGTATTCCATGGTATGGATGTACCAAAATATTTTTTATCAGTTCACCTACTGATGGACATTGGGGTTGTTTCCAGGTTTGGGCTACCACAAAGCTTCTATGAACATTCATGCACAAGTCTTTGACACTCTTTTCTCTTGGGCAAATACCTAAGAATGGAATGGTTTGATCATACAGCAGATCTATCTCTCTAATTTTTTTAAAGAAATTCCAGTACTGTTTTCCAAAGTGGTGGTACCATTTTCTACATTCCCACCAGCCACGTATGAGAGTTCCAGTTTCTCCACATCCTCACCAACACTTGATGTTGTTGGTATTCTTTTTAGTCATTTTAGTAGGACTCAGTGGCATCTCGGTGGTATCTCACTTGCATTTCCCAGTGACTAATGATGTTAAACATCTTTTTGTGTGCTTGTTTGCCAACATGCATCTTTTTTAGTGAAGTGTCTTTTCAAATCTTGTGCCTCCTTTTTTAGTGGGATTGTCCGTGTTCTTATTAATGAGTTATGAGACTTCATTATATATCCTAGATACAAGCTGCTTGTTGGATATGTTATTTCTCCCAGTCTGTGGCTTCTCTTTTCAGTCTCTAAACAGTGTCATACTAATACTGAGTCTTCTGACCCACGAACACGATATATTTCTATATTATTTAGGTCTTCTTTAATTTTTCTCATCAGTATTTTCTGGTTTTCGGTGTACAAGTCTTTCACTTATTTTCACAGATTTATTCCTAATTATGTCATATTTTTGATGCTACTGTAAATAGTTTTGACGTTTAGTTTGAATTTCCAGTTGTTTGTCGTAAGCATGTAGAAATGCAGTTGGTTTTTGTATGTTACTCTTATAACCTGCAACCTTGCTAACTCGTTAGTTTTAATAGGTATTTTATAGATTCCATTGGATTTTCTACATAAATGATCGTGGATGAAGCATTCCTTTTCCACTCTCTCCTATGCTGTAGTGATACCACTATGGCTCCCTAGTGCCTTAGCTCATCCTGGTTTAACCTCACCAAAATGGGCAGCTGGTCTAACCAAGGCTGAATCATCAATAGCTGGGACTCTGACCCTCAGGGTTTGGGGGCTGTCGTACACTTGGCCAGTAGCTCCAGGGGACCCCCTTTAGGATAACATAGGGAAGACCGACTCATTGCTGCTTTTGACACTCAGACCCCAAGGAACAAACTATCTGCCCCATCCCTGCAATACATGTCTCATCCTGGGCTTTTGGGTTAGAGCCCTATGGAGAACTCTTCCCAGGGTCTCTCTTTATTCCCATCTGAGCTAGTAGAGGACCCTTGTGTGGCTGGGGAGTGAGTTTAAGCCTCCAAGAAAAGGCAGGAAGTCCTCTTGTAACAGGAGGAAAGAAAGAGAGTGGTGCCATGTGTCACTTTTGCAGTGACCTAGATGTTTTGCCCATTTGTGCCTTGCCATTATATGTATCTATCACTGAGAAGCCTGTCCAGTATCTGGTGGATGAGGCAAATACTGTCCCTGAGATTCAGGGTCCCTCTGTTGCCTCTTCCCTGAGGGCAGAAACTTCCTCCTCCCCTTTACCTAGGATGTCTTATTTGACACCATGATTCTTTTCTGGGATGCAAGGGAGTAGATTGGGGGTGTGGGGGGAGGGAAGGGAACATCTTTTTAAACTGACAGGTTTGGACCGCCCTCTCCTGCAGAGTCGGAATGATGTTATCCGAGAACGCTTTGGAATGGACCCCAAGCCGGAGATGCTTTTGGGTCTTGCTGCCCTCCACATCTATATCACCGTCTCAGCCACTCGACCTAGTCAGAAGATCTCGCTCAAGAATGTGGAGTGAGTTCTGCCAGGGTCCTTCAGGAAGGGGGCAAATAGCTGTAGAGGGAAAAAGTGCAATGATTGAGCTGTGCTATGCTTTTCTGGAATGGAGAGCCTGGGGTGGGAGTGAGAATTGGAGTTCCTCACACCTAGACTGTGATGCCTTCGAGCTATAGCTTCCGCTAGGGAACTGTGGCCAATGTGATTCTCCTGCCCCCATCTCTCTCTTTCTCACAGGCTCCTTCCCTCCCTCTGACTCTCAGATCCAATTCCTGTGTTGCCATCTTGCTTTCTCTGTCCCACTTTGTCTCTCTCACTAATTTCTTGCTTTTCTTCTGCTTTTAGGAAGGAATGGGGCCTGGAACCCTTTCTTCCCCCCTCCCTCCTACAGGGCATCAAAGAGAAGAACCTCCGGAAATCTCTCTCTCAGCAACTGAAAGCCCACCAAACGCATCCTTCCAGCGGCACCAAGGTACCCAGTGTCGTCCATTGGGCACCCTCCTCAGGCCTTAGTGGCTGTGGGGGTCTCCTGTGTGGTTTCCCAGCAGGTCTGGTCTTCTGGGGAAACCTCTTCGCTGTTTTTGACTTGGGTATACACACAGCTTAGCTGGATATGGGGGAGGATTGTGGAGAGGGATTTTCCCCAAACCTAAGCCATCTCCAGAGACAGCTAAGGGGCAGGTCACTGAGAGAGCCCAGGATACTCAAAGCAAAGGGGCCAGGATGCAGGAGAAGGCAATTCTCGGATCATTCCACGCATTTAGTTGGTGCTGATTGAGCACCTACTGTGTGGACGGCACTGGACACTGAGGAGGCACATTTTCCACGGAAATGGCTGCTCCGTTCCTCATTAGCTTTCTAATTCATCAGTCCTGCCATAGGGAATTCTGGGAGATACAAGCGCAGCCTGGTGCGACAAGTGATAATGGGTCACTGGGCAGCCTGTGGAAGGCTCACGTCACTGCCCTGCCCTCCTGCACATTCTCAAATGCCCTCTGAGGGACTCCTGCCCCCCTGCCCTTCCAGCCCTGAAGGTCCCAGGCCCTTCCCGGTCTGCCGGTGCTTCCTGCCCAGGAGGCTGGAGGGTGGTGAAAGGCACTAGAAGCAGCACACAGATGTAGACACAGGACACAGTCGCCCCCATATATTCCACCCATTCCGGATTCCTTGTATCACCAACTAGCTTCTCTTTTAAGATGCAAATTTCCCCAGAGAGTTAAGCCATTTCTACCTTGCTGTGCATATTTAATCAAATCATTTTTTCTTCCCAGAGGGAGAACACCAGTGCTCCCAGCCATCTCCTCAGCAAACATTTTTTTTTGAGGACCCCCACTACTTGGGCTGGAGACACAAAGATGAAGAAGGCCTGCCTGCTCTCCGCCCTCAAGTCAGGCACAGGCTAGTGGGGAAACATGAGAGTCACAGCACAGTGCCACAGTCAGTCACAACACGGTGCAACAGGCGTGGGAGCCCTGGAAACACGGAGGAGGAGGAACACCCAGCCCAGCCTTAGGGAGGTAGAAAAGGCCAGAAATGGGTGCATTGGATGCCAGAGCTGGGTCTTGACAGATAGGAGTTTATCTAGATGAGGGGGAGATAGGGGGGAGGAAGACTTTCCCATGCAGGCAGATCCATCTGTACAAAGCCCCAGGGATCTAAGAGAATATCGTGCATGGAGAGAAATTCAAATAGTCCAGCATAAGCAAGTACAGAGAGTGCAAGGAACGTGCCTGGGGAGGGGGACAAGAGAGAAGGCCGGAGAAGCTGGCAGGAGCCAGTTGTGTGCCCGAGCACCTTGTGTGCCATGGAGAAGGGCTATACTTCATCCTGGGGTCATCGGGGAGCCATTGAAGGATTTAAGCGGGCAGCTGATCTGATTACACTTATGGTTTAGGCTTCTGCCCTTAACAGCAGTGTGGAGGGGCTGAGCGATAGGAGTATATATAGATAGGCTGGAAAGGAAGTTAGGAGGTACAATCAAGGTGATTTGGTGGCTGGTGGCCCTCAGGTGAGAGGACGAGGGAGGAGCCCAGTGTGACACAGGTTTCTGGTTCTGATGCCTGGAGGAAGCTGGAACCACTGATAGACTTTTCTATCGGGGCTTGGGGGTGCTGAAGATTAAAGGCATTGGGACCCCTGGCTAGAGATGGCCAGTACCAAGATGGCAACTGGGGATCTTAGGATAGAGATGTAGATGAGACAGGGTGTCAAGAGTTAGGGGGAGGTGTTAGGATTATCCCCAGACCAAAATGAATAAGCTGGGTTTTGAAGGCCCGAGGATCAGGAGGTAGGAGAAAAGTTTAGAAAGGGAGATAGGATGCTAGAGTTGTCCAAACTGGAACCTTCCAGCAGTTTTTCTGACGGTGTCCTCACACTCCCAGTATAGCTTGCTGACTAGTCTGACTAGTGCCTGTCCTAAGATGTTGACTCTCCTTCCTGAGAACTCAGGTTTACTTTTCCTGTGCAACTCAGGCTTCTTATGTTTCTGGATGGGTTGTTTCCACAGGGCTCTGCAATTCAGGCAAAGCTCCAGTATCTTCGAATTCTGAATGAGCTTCCGACCTTCACGGGCGTTTTGTTCAACACTGTGGGCCTGGTCAGTGAGGGCACTGGTCGGGAGGGAGCCCCTGGTGTGTACTTGTGCTCGGGAGGGGGCCAGGAGAGACTCTACTACAGCTTTAAGGTGGCATCCTCTGTCAGCAAATATTTCTAAAGAACTTCCTTCCTCTTCCTCCTCTTTCTACCTCTCCCTTCCTATGGTGCTCTGGTCCTGCCTCTGGTAAAATGGTAAAGTAGGAGGCCATGTTTGTTTTCGATATACCCCCCATGAGCCTTCTGCGTCCCTTTTCCTCGATTTCAGGGGTCAGCAAACTTCCTGCATAAAGAGCTAGATACTGCCTATTTTAGGCTTTGCAGGCCACCCAGGTCTCTGTCGCAACTATTTAGCCACCATTGTAGTGTGAATAGAGCCGTAGACGATGCATAAACAAATGAGCGTGGCTGTATTCCAATATCTCTTTATTTATGGGCACTGAAATGTGATTTTCATGTGATTTTCACATGGCACAAAATATGGTTCTTTTGAATTTTTTCCAACCATTAAAAATGTAAGACGCATTCTTAGTCTGTGGGCCATACAAACACTGGCAGTGGACCAGATGTGGTCCCACACGCCAGGCTTTCTGAGTCTTTGTACTTCCCCCTACCTGCCCAGGGCCCCCCAGTGCAGTAACACCCCTCTCTAGCAAGGCACAGCTGGTTCCCCCCAAACCTGTACCCCAGGCTAATTCACCCTAGTGAGCTGTGGTGAAAGGAAATTCAAATCATCTTGCGGACTGGATCCAGGTGCTTGTCATACTCTGGGGAACACGCTGTCATGCTCGTGGGGCACACTGATGGAAAGCCGCTTATCAAAGTGTCTAGAGCAGATGTAAAGAGGTTCCTTGGGGTGATGCTAATTCCAGGGAATGGGCCAGCAGAGGGCCAAGGCTTGATGGTGCTGAGCCGCCTGTCAGGACCACTTAAGGGAAGCCAGCCCACCAGGTGCAGAGATAGACATTTACAGACTTGGATTTGCAGATCCCTGAAAGCCTACTGCCCCCCCCCTCTACCTCCCTCCCCCCCAACACACACACACACACACCACCCCTGCCCCTGCTGGCCATTCTGCCATTCCTTTGGGTTAAGACTGCTGGAGTGCCAGTTAAAGGGCAGATAGCTTCTTAGGGAGGGAGACGCCCCCGGCCCGACCCTGCTATTAAGCACCCAATCAACTCCTTAACACCTTAGGCGGGAGTGACTGGCAGTTTTGCTTTTGGCACTGGGTGGGGAGTGTGAGTTTAAGTGGCTCTTGGGTGGGGAGGTAAAGACCAAAAGCAGGATGCCACCTGTTCAGGCAGAGCACTGGGTGGGGGCCCCCGAGTGGCCCAAATGGAAAGTCCCTGGGGCTTGGTAGGAAGAAGATGCTGCAGAGTTTTAAAAACAAAGCTCACAATTTTGCTAGAGCCAACCCTGCCACTGCCCATGTCACTCAGCCCGTTGTAAAGACTAAGGTGTCCATTTAGACCGGTGACCTGGGGCCCTGCCCTGGGGACAGGAACGTCCCAGACCATTTTCCCCTCGAGGTTGTCCTCCTGTCCTGGCACTAAGCCTCAGATGCTTCCAGACCTCCCAGCAGAACCAGTTCAATGCCTCTTTTCTATTTCCTCCTGCCTCGCCGGCCGCCTCCTCTGCCCTGCTTTCTGTGAATGCTGCCTGCCACGCTTGGGTACTACTAGGACGAGAAGCAGTCAGCCACCACTCTCCTCGTGGGACCCCGTCACGGCATCAGCCATGTTATTGACCTCAAAACCAACCTCACCACTGTGCTGTCCGAGTTCAGCAAGATCAGCAAGATCCAGCTGTTCCGGGAGAACCAGGGCGTGGCCCGGGTGGAGACCAGCATCATGGATGCCAAGGTAAGCCCAGCTTTGAGGAGCTACCTCTCTCCAGGGACAGGACTTAGGAACACAGGAAGAAGTAAAGAGCATTTGAGCCTCTTCAGTGAGAGTGATTCAGGTCCAGGGTCCCTTTGGGCTCATCTTTCTTTCCTTTCTCAACTCCGTGGGACATGCTGTCTTGACCACACATTAGGGTCAGCCAGCGCTGGAGAAGGCTGGGAAGTATCAGATCAACCCACAAGAAGTCTTCAACAGAGGGCGGGGAATTGAACTCGGAGCTTCCCCCAGGCTGTCGCTTCCCAATCTTTCTTGTGTCACAGCATGTATAGGAAAAGACATTCATGTGGAACAGTGGGATACATAGTCCAGCCCAGAGACCTCCAGGCCAGAGGCCTCCCGGGCCCTGCCTGGTCACCCCCGAGGCTGAAGGGATATGTGCACACCAGCTGGGGCACCTTTTCATAGGCAGTCGTGGAGGAGGAAGTGTCTGGATATGTGGACAGACCCACGGAAGCCTGAGGAGATGGGGGGCAGGCAGAGCCTAGCCCACATCTTACCTTCCAAAGTCCAGCTCTTAGAACCTTTCCCATAGATCAGCTCCTTCAGACTGGCAAGGAGCTATTACCTGTGCAGAGTCTGGCAGCCGTGGTCAGCCGTCCCCTCCATGGCTCTCATGTTGAACACCCAGGAACCAGTGTGGGTGGGGGGCAGGCCTGCCTGCCAGCTGGCGGAAGCTATTAGAGGAGGTGCAATTTCCCTTTCTTAAAGGATTTCCCAGAGGCAGATGTTGTTGGCAGATTAAGAGATGGAGTGTTTGCTGTTTCTAAAAGAGCAAATTATTTATTTTTGTCTTTGTGAAACCCAGAAACCTTTAATATGTTAATTTTTCCACCTGTGATTCCTAGTATTCCCATTGGTTTAGGAACCTGCCTGGAGCTGATATCTAATTGGCTTGTGGCCACTTCCTCAACCAATGATCTCTGCCCTCCTCAGATGTTGTTGGGTAAAAAGCCAAATGGACAGGTAGGGAAGGGACAAGAAGGACCCGAAGACATGCAGGATAGATGTGGCTTCCTGAGAAATGAAAGGACTTTAAAAGAGAGAAACAGCTTTCCAAATGAGTCGTTTTCAATGTTGTAAAATTGATTCTCAACATTGGCTGCTCAATAGAATTTCCTTGAGAGCTTTTTCAAAATGCAGATGCCCACGTCCTATTTCCAGAGACTGTGATTGAATTAATCAGGGTGCAGCCTGGGCATCAGGATTTATTCACTTTTCAGTTCCCCAGTGATTCTGTACGATAGCCGGGTTTGAGAACCACTGACCTCTGGGTCCAGAGTCCTGGGAGGCACCGGTATTGGCTGAGTGAGGAGCACTATTCTCATTTCCAGGAGCGATCCAGCCACAGGTCTGGGCCTGAATGTTGCCCAGGAGGGACCACACTCTTACTGGGGAGACTAGACTCACAAAGACACATGACCTGCCTTAGTAACACAGCATCAGAACACGTATGCAGCTCTGGAATCAGACACACCAGGTTCAAATCACGGCTCTACTGCTACCTACCTGTGTGGCCTTCAAAAAGTGTCTTAACCTCTCTGAACACTAATTTCCTCAACTGCAAAATGGAATGCCTATCTCAAAAGGCTGTTGTTCAGGAGTAAATGAGAAAACATAGATAAAAAGTCTTAGAACACTGCCTGATACATAGTAAGTACTCAAAAACCTGTACTCAACCTGTTGTTTTTTTCAAAAGCGAAACAGCAATGAACAAAAGTTACTAGGAAGTCAATTTTGCAGGTAAGTATGGTGTGGAATGTGGAACAAGAGAATAGGAAGGGGTTAACCAGACTGCCTTCCCACAAGAGGTGTTTTAAGCTGGATCTTGAAGTGATAGGCATGGATTAGCAGAGAGAAGTGGGATGTGTTCACAGGCAGAGAGCAAGCATGGAAATAAGCAAGCCATATGTGCAGGTCGATAAGCATAGTTGCTTGGCTGGAAAGGAGAATAACAAGAAAAAAGATTGGTTAGATTGGGGGTGGGCAGACCAAGCTGGTTAAAAGCTTCGAAGGCAAAAGCTAGCGTGAAGCCAGGGAGGTAAGGAGGGGATCGTGGCACTAGTGCCGGGGTGACATGATAAGGTCAGGGCCTTGGTTGGAGGGTCAGCAATGAAAAAGAGCGAATGTGAAACATACAGAATCACTAAGCATGTGCATGCGTATGCCCACACATGTTCCTCTCTTGCACATGCAACACGTCTGTCTTATTATATCTAACCCTTATTGCCTGCTCCCTATATCCTGAGAACACTGAAGACCGGGGCTATGCACGTTGCATGCAACACACAGAGGGTCCAAATCGTGGGTGGGTGGAGAGGTGAGAGGCCACATTATGGGATATACGGGGCATCACATTGGTGAATGGAGGGGGATTAGAAGAAGGCTGCACTTTGCTGAGTGGGAAACAGCAAATAGCTAGGTGATGCAACCACCAGGTGTTGGATAGTTCAGGTATGCCCTCCTTTAAGCAGGAAAATACAATGCATATGGAAAACCACAGGAGAATAACCCATTTTGTATTTCCATGTTTCTGCTAGGCAGAACAATAACCCCCCCCCCAAAGATACCTATACCCTAATCCCCAGAACCTGTGAATATGCCATGTTATGTGGCG
>NW_027529455.1:189460-192671 GCF_008692635.1 Crocuta crocuta | reverse complement strand
TTAGGGTTGCAGTTGGAATTAATCAGATGACCTCAAGAGAGGGAGATTAGTCTGGATTATCCAGGTGGGCCCAGTGTAATCACAAGGGTCCTTATAAGTAGTAAGAGGGAGGTAGAAGAGGAGGTCTGAGTGATGTGATGTGATGTGATGTGATGTGATGTGATGTGATGTGATGTGATGTGATGTGATGTGATGTGATGTGAGAAGGGCTCAGCTCAACCTGTTGGCCTTGAAGATGGAGGAGGGGGCCAGGAGCCAAGGAATGTGGGTGGCCTCCAGAAGCTAGAAAAGGCAAGGAAATCCATTCCCTCCTAGAGCCTCCAGAAGGGAGGCAGCCCTGTCTACCCTTGATTTTAACCCAGTGACCCTCAAGTCCGATTTCTGACCTCCAGAACTGTAAGAGAACAGATGTGTATTGTTTAAGCCACTGAGTTTATTTGTTACAGAAGCAACAGGAAACTAACATAATGGTGAGATTCCTTCAAGTAGGGAACCATCATACCCTATGTTAAAGATACAATTTGACTGATAAATGTTCTGCCCACACCCAAGTTTTATGACATAAGATAAGACGCATCATCAGACATCAGAGATGTCTGCTATGTGTATCACTACAGTTCAGTTCCCTATTAAATAGGATGGTATTTTGTGTAGCAACATGGATGGACCTTGAGGGTGTTATGCTGAGTGAAATAAGTCAGGCAGAGAAGGACAAATATCATATGTTTGCACGTATAGGAGGATTAGGAGGAACTTGACGGAGGAACAAGGGGGAGAAGAAGGGGGGAAATGGTGGGGGAAAGGGAGAGAGGCAAACCATGAGAGACTCTTGAATGCTGAGAACAAACTGAGGACTGATGGATGTGGGGGGGAGGGGGGATGGGCATGGAGGAGGGCACTTGTGGGGATGAGCACTGGGTGTTATGTGGAAACTAATTTGACAATAAACTATTTGTTAAAAAATAAATAAATAAATAAAGAGGATGGTATTTATACTTTTCGCAGGTAAATCAGCAGAGGCAGGATCAACAATATGGTGATGGGAGAAAAAGAGGAAGACTGAGGGAGAAAAAAGATCCAGGCTATCATTTGACAGTCCTTTAGTATGAACTTACCTTTGCTAGGAAGCATGCTAAATCCCAATAGGAGATACAAACATGAAATGAAAAGAAAAACATTGCTCCTTGCCCTCAAGAAGCTTTCTGTGCTATAGAGAAAAAGAAGTTTGCTAATACGTGGCATGCCCAAGAAAGTGCCATTAGAAGAGGTACCAAGAGCATATCAGAGTACAGAGAAAGGCAAAGCTCTAGCTCCAGGATTAAGGAAGCTTCCTGGAGGCACTCTATATCAGCAATACCTATGGTTACTGAGTGGTGCCTCTCTCCATATATGTGAACAAAGGGAAGGATTTGTGGGGACAGGGTCTGGGGAGCTTCCTGCTGGAGAATGGCTTCCCTGGTCTCAGTAGGAGTCTATCCTTAGGGTCAGTGTCATGATGGAGCCAGTTCAAACAGGTGTAGCTCTCCCAACTCTGCATTCAGTAACATCACACTGATAACTTGAAAGTGGCCATGGTTCAAGTATATACACCAGGGAAATAGGCCAACACTACAAATCAGGACTTCACAGAACTGGTTGTTTAATATTTACCAGCACGCCACTACATGAGGTATAGTGAAGAATATGGAAGTTAGAAACCACACTTGGCTCGTTTCCTCCTAGACATGCCACTCTGTTCTGGGGATATTCTGGAAGGGCCTGGTGAAACTAAGATTATTCACTCAAAGCAGTGGTTCTCAGCTCTGACTGCACATTAGAATCATGTATGGAGATTTGAAAAACACTGGCGCCTGGGCCCTTCCTCTCAGACCATTTAAAGCAGAATGTTGGGGTTGAGGCTGAGGTAAATAGGTTTTTCAAGCTTCCCAGGTAATTGTAGTGTGTGCCTGCCCTGAGAACCACTGCCTTAAAGTGATAGTCTGCCTAGGGGTGCCTGGGTAGCTCAGTTGGTTAAGTGTCCAACTCTTGGTTTCAGCTCAGGTCATGATCTCAAGGTTCATGGGTTCAAGCCCTGCTTTGGGCTCTGTGCTGATAGTATGGATCCTGCTCTGTGCGGATAGTGTGAATCCTGCTTGGGATTCTCTCTCTCTCTGCCTCTCCCTTTCTCACTCTCTCTCACTCAAAACTAAACATTTTTTTAAAAAGAGTGATGTTCTGCCTTGCCTCCAACTTGTCTGGTTATGCCCAATTAGCCTTCACAAGTGCCACAGAGGCAAGAACCCAAATGTATTGGTCCCCTGGGACCCAAGGACCATCACGTTGTCCCGTTGCCCTTCTGTGTCCCTGGATTTCCACTTTTTTCCTGTTTTCAGAGATGCTACAGTGAGCTGATGCCACCCCAAGCCAGTCCCCTCCCTAGCCAACATCCTAAAGTGGCCTTCATGCTCCCAGCACACCGTGAGCACCCCAGGAAGAAGATGGGGCTGGAGTGTATCAAATTCATCCCTGTTCTACCTTCCCCTGGCTGGCCATGCCTCCAACTCCGTCCCCCTTTTCTCCTTTAACATTTGAAGATGGCCTGGGCACATTTTGTTAGCTTTCACCCTGCTTACTTGCTCTTAGTGGGGTGAACAAGAGGCAGTATGCAAATATCTTTCTCCAAGAGACAGCAGTCTGGGACTGAGGCACCACTGGGCCATTACCATACCCCATTACCACAAAAGCACATAAGGAGGGAAAGAAACCATCAAAGGGATGTCCCAAGGGATCTCTCATGGCCCAGTGTGTCTCCCATTCTCCTGTTTGAGCTTTATGGCTCTAGCTCTGTCTGTAGGGACAAGCATTACATTAGACGTCATGATCATTAAAATCCTATTTAAAATAAAATGTTTTTGAAGGTTTCTAAGAAAACCCATCCAACCTCTTTGCTTGCCTGCCTTTGATTTGATTTTTACCCCTGCTGGCAAAAAGCTCATCTGTGCTCCTTTGACAAGCTGCCTTTGGCCCATGCTGGGGCCCAGTTGGCTCGTGTGGGCATGCAGAGGACAGACTCCCAATGTGCGGTGCTAAGCCAGCTGGGGGTGCGCTTGGCCCTCTCTGTGCATAGGGTTTTGCCTTCATGCTGTCTCATTATCCATATCAGGCTGTATTTGGGGTGAGAAATAGGGAGGGAAACTGAAACGAAGCCAGACAGGTAAGTCAATCAGCCAGT
>NW_027529455.1:188922-189429 GCF_008692635.1 Crocuta crocuta | reverse complement strand
ATCTAGGACATTTTTTGTTCTGATAACTATCTGTACTTTTCCTTCAAAGCACTCACCACACCTTCCAATCATATTCATCTGTATGGTTATTTGGTTTGTGTCTCATTTCCAGTTAGAAGATAAGCTCCATAAGGGCAGGACCTGTGTGGGCCCTGTGCTGGCATGAATAGCAGCATCTCTCCATGGGTCATGCCTTCCATGAGTCAGCCAGCCAGCAGGCAGCAGTTTTCTGGGTGGGCAGAGTGGGCTACAGGGGCATTTCAGCCAGAGAGAATGGCATGGGTTAAGATGTGAACGTGGTAAAAGAACATGGCATCTCTGGAAAACTGTAAATGATGTGTCATTGTTGGAGCATAAGGAACGGGACAGGGATGGGGGGATGGCCCAGGCAGAGCTAGTGGGAATGTGCTTGGAGCTGTAGATTGAGTCCAGGTCCTAAAGGGTTTTGTGTGACACTAGAAGGCAGTAGGTTTTACGTGAGGAGGTACTGAAAATATTAAAGGAGAG
>NW_027529455.1:173806-188833 GCF_008692635.1 Crocuta crocuta | reverse complement strand
ATGTTTTAAGAATTCTTTTAAGTTTATTTATTTATTTTGAGAGAGAGAAAACACAAGCAGGAGAGGGGCAGAGAGAAACGAAGAGAGAGAATCCCACCCAGGCTGCACACTGTCAGCGGGGAGCCCGAGGCAGGGCTCAAACCCATGAACCGTGAGGTCTTGACCTGAGCCGAAACCAAGAGTCAGATGCTTAACCAACTGAGCCACCCAGGCGGCCTGGGAGAGTCGTGTTTTAGAAACCCGGGCAGAAATATGGAGGTGAAGTGGAGTAAAGTGGTTACAGACCGGAGGCAGGAAGCCCTGAGGTTAGTGTGTCCCTACCTTTCCCATATCATGAGAAGTGCCACAATTTGTATGGCCCACTAGAACAAACCAACGAGGCAGCTTGTGGCCAGAGGCAACAGGACCCAGAAGCTGAGGAGCTCGGGACCCCAGCACACCTGTCACCCATTCTCACATACCTCGAGAAATTTTGGTATTAGAGGGAGAGGATGCAGGCCTGAAATAAAGCTGTGGCAGCAGGAGCGGCCATGATGTCTGTGAACGCTCTTGAGGCAAAAGCCTAGTGAGCCTCGGGCCCTCATAGTAATGTTGGTAGCAGCTGTCCACACTCAGACCTCTGTGTATCCTTGCCATTAGTAGCAGGGGACAAGGAACTCTCCCCCTCTCTCATTCCATTCCTCTTCTGTCTCTGCTTTGTTGTACACAATGTCTCTGACCATTCTGTTGTGACTGAGAAATATCCATTACAAATTAATAATGACTGACCCAAAGGGTATGTTAACTAACTGGAGTTAAAATAAAAACTTAAAAAAAAAATGACTCAAAGGAAACATCTCATCCCAGGTCCCTTTCTCACTGGAGAAAGGAGTCAGTTGCTCCACAGGGTACAGATGGTTCCTTTCTTCCTGAGGGTATTGAGTGAGCTCTATAGGAGCATCATTAATTCTTTGCCTGTGGGGTAAAATCCAAATGCCTTATCATGGCATGCAGTGCAATTGGATGTATAATAACTAAACAATTGAAGATAGGGTTCGACTCAGCACAAGAATGTATGATACAGACACAGCAGTGTACGAGCAGTGAGATAGGAAAAGAGTTTGAGAGGGAAATAGGCTGGAGATGGTGATTAGGGGGAGGCTAGAAACAAAAACGGAGAGGATTCCCAAAGGACAAAGGGATCACTGTTGGCAAATTAAATAGGAGGTGTGAGAATGAAAATGAAGAATTGTGTTTAGCTGGAAAGAAGCTTCACTCCTGGATCAGACCAAACCTGACCCACTGCTCATTTCTGTACATAAAGTTTTCTTAGAACCCCATCACACCCACTGTTTAGCTCATGGATTAGCTATGGCTATTTTCACACTACAATGGCCGAGTTATTGCAACAGAATATATGGCCCACAAGGCCTAAAGTATTTGCTGTTGAGCCCTGTACAGAAAAAATTTGCTGACTACTAGTCTGCATGAACTACAAAATATTCAACTCAAGCTCTATGTCAGGATCCTGGGAGACAGCAAAGAAAACTCGTGCAATTTTATTTAAAAGGTGAGCTGGTCTGGATTCAGAATTGTGCCCCAGGTGATCATCTAGGCAAAGAAGGCTAGTCCAGTTGTGACCAAGTTCGACTAAGTCTTCCATGATGTTCCTTTTTACCGCCACCTAATCACCTCTCATCTGGATGGTTGCAGTAGCTACCTTACTGATCAGAGAAAGGATTCACTCCATCCTAATTCTCTTAGCTCTTAATGCCTGGTCTGGGAACCCCCAAAAGTCAAGGTGAGTCATAGCCCCACGGTTCCCTCTCCAGGCAGTTTTTGCCCTATTCCATTGGTCTCTGCCCTATCACAGCGGAATGCCCCCATGACTGACTTCAGTCTGACCCAAACTCATTTTCAAGCCACACTTTCAAANTCAACCAGCAAACCC
This sequence comes from Crocuta crocuta, assembly GCF_008692635.1. NCBI lineage: Eukaryota > Metazoa > Chordata > Mammalia > Carnivora > Hyaenidae > Crocuta > Crocuta crocuta. Next base: position 186,903 of record NW_027529455.1, on the reverse strand, counting down.
CAGGTATAATTTGACTGATTTAGGCGCAAGAACAAAAGTCAACAGAGAATGCTAGTATTTCCCAAAGTAGGTTAAAAAAGAAAAACTACAACCCTACCACCATGAGATCGTCTATGAAAACAGATGTTTTTGGTCAAATAATTTGGAAATGTTGGAATCCTAACACCCCCCCCTTGACATTTTTCAGCACACATTTCTATTTGAAAGGGTCTGAGTGTTCCCGTAAGTACAACTTTCTGCATAGCTTTGTTTGACCCAGTGTTTCGCACATGTAGTTAACCAAGGAACTGTTTCAGGGAGCACCAACTAACATCTTGAGGACACCTTAGGAAAGGGGGGAGGGGGAACGCCTGAGTGGTCAGTCGGTTGACCGTCAGACTCAATTTCAGCTCTGGTGAGGATCTCAGAGTCATGAGATCGGGCTCTGCCCTGAGCATGGAGCCTGCTTGAGATTCTCTCTGTCCCTCTCCCATGTATGATCTCTCTCGTGCGTGTGCTCTCTCTCTAAAATTAAAAAAAGAAAAAAAGGAGGGAGAGAAAGGAGGTCTGATCAGGGCTGCAAACCAGAAAGCCTGGAGCAGGGCCCGAAGGTACAGTGAGGACTTGGCTGCACAGTGTGTCCATGTCTGGGAAGTTATTCTGGGCGGGGAGGGTTATAGAGATAAGCTAGAGATAGTTTGTGCATTCAGGAACTTTCCATCAGGGATGTTTCCCAGTCTAGCTAGGACTCCCAAGTTCACCCCACCTCCCCTAGCAGGCCCACATATCTGCCAAGCCCTGACAAACACAGTTACAGCCACGTAGCAGACACACGATATACGTAACTTTAGTCTTTTTCAGTAAAGGTAGTTCATTAAATGTGTAATTAAAGGTTGATTTAGCTTTGATATCTGGGTATGAATGTACTATAAATAGATTTCCAAATCAGAAGAAATGGTCTGTCAGTCCATGGGCCTCAGTTTTGGGCTCAGAAAGTAGGATTCCCATACCTCTGCCAGTCATCTCTTCTTCACTGTTACCCTCCTGGACCTGCACCTGCTCCCCTCCTTCCCACATCCTCATGTTACTTCTTGTCTCTCCCGCAGCCTCTGGTGCTGCTGATGGAGTGGCCTGAAGCCACCAACTTTGCCTGCCTGATTGCGGGGTACTGCCGTCTCCTGCTGGACTCCAGGAAGATGGTCTTCTCCAAGCCTGCCAGCCAGCCTCTTCCACCTCCAATGATCAAGGCAGGTAGGGTTCAGCCTCAGTTTTCAGTATGCCGGAAGCCCTTTGCACCCTGGGGACATGGAGGGAGGAGCTTTGCTGCCTTAGGGCTCACCCCATTCCACCAGCACCCAGTTTCCCAAGAGCCAGTGCTATACCACTGGGTCCCCTGTGGCACAAGCCAGTGGGAAAGACAGCTGGCCTTCAGATGGGCCTGTCCCACAAAGGATGCCCGTGACAACACATTGCGATTGAGATGGTGAATGAATGTAAGACAAAAATAGCAGATAAGGAATGAAAAGAACCAATCAGAGAACCGCACTGGATCTAAAGCACAGCTTTACAGGTACAGTGATCTAGGAGAGATGCATGGTGTGCTGGCCTAGGGAAAGTGGAGGTTGAAAGTGAAGATAAAATCTTTCTTTTTGTTCACCATAACGGGGGTCAGCAGAGCTGCCTGAAGTTAAGAGGCCATGGAAGACTAGGGTAGGAAATTCCGTGCAGGCGCAGAGTACAGTCCAGCAGGAGGCTTAGAGATACAAGGGGATGACCACTAAGAACAAAGTCAAGTGCAGCCTCCAAACACAAGGCTTCCCAGTTAGGCAACTCGGTCCAGCCACCCCTCAGAACTGTCCCGGGGCTAGCACAAGCAGGGGTCTTGGGAAAGATCAGCCCAGGCCAGATAATGCTGCCTGGAACCAAAGTGGCAGGAGAAACAGGTGCTTCACATATTAGACCTAAGGCTCAGGTCCACGCGGTAGGCACTCCCCCGACACCGGCACCCAAACGTCACGGTGGAAGCTGAGACTGACCACCCGGCAGTCGCCCTCCTCACATGCCAAAGCCTCCCCATCCACTTGCCTTGCAGCTTGGCCATTTCTTCTCTCCCCAGAGCTGCAGCGTGCTCACATCTGGTCTAGATGGAAGGGTTTTGGGGAGTAGAAGCCCACTCCCCATGGATGCCTAGCTCCCAGAGAGCTGTGTAACCACCCCCCACACACACACACCCTCTCACCTCATCATCTCTTCCTCACGAACATCATGGCAAGCCCATGTTGACGTCTCATAATATCATCCACAGGACTTAGAAGGCGATCCCCCAAACATAGATTGGGGAAAGGATTGGTGGCCCCAAGGCCTCGAGAGAGGCTCCACAAGGAGAAGCAAAGGGGTTGACTAGGAATAGGAAGAAGCCAGAAGGCCGCATTGCAGCACGTCCCCAGGGCAAATAGCTCCAAAGCAGATGGCCATATGTAGCACCAAGCCTGCAGATGGCCAAGTGATGGCAAAGCCAGTGTTAGCATTGTCCGTGTCACCTGGCATCACTCCCAAGTAAATTATACCTCTGGCTAAGCTGGATAGGGAGAGAGAGAAGGAGGGAAGGCAGAAGAAGGGACCCTTTGAGGGGATCCACTTGCAGAAGGCCCCAGAGATGGCTCTGTAGTCCCACCTGCCTTCCAGAGGGTTCTGTCACCCCATCAGCCAGTGTTGTCCCTCAGTATTTCTCTTTCCACAGGGATAGTGGCACCAAGTGAGGGCACAAGTTTCCCATTCCCCCTCAGGCTCACTGAGCACACCTTGGGATGCATCCCTGTGGCTTTGCCAAACGCCAGTCAGTTTCATTGGATTCTCCAGAAGGTGTTGCGGCCTGGAAAGAAGGCTTCTATAAATGTTGGGCATGGCTTTAGAGCCCCTCCCTGATTCTTGAGCATCCCCCTTGTGGCCTGCAGAGTAATGGCCGGCTCAGCTACCTCTAGCACAGGGCCTCTCTCCATGCAGGAACCAGATGGACCACCATGGTGTTCCCCTTGTTTATACCGCTTCACCTCCCCAAGGGCGTGGGTCCATGCCTGGGCCCAGTACTTGGCCTTTTGAACTGTTACGTGCTGGGTTGATGGCAAACGCCAAGTGCTCTCTGCCTGTAGGGGGCTGGTGTGCGCATCTGACTCCCTGGGCCCAAGAAAGGGAAATGGGGGACTACGAGGGGCACATTGGGGGGCCCTCGACCCAGGATACAGTGCCAGGCCATCAGCTCCTGGTACAACATTGAGATACGTTTCCTCCATGGGCCCCCACTTTCACCCCAGAAAAGAAGCCCCAGTGCCCAGTCGTTGTTTAGCAAAGGTCTATAGGGAACAGACACCCTTGCCATCCTCATCTGGGCTTTTTCCTCAGGGCCAAAGCCCCAGCCCACTAAGGGCCTGATCTCTCTGTCCGGCTCTATATTCTTGGCCCACAGCTGGCTAGGCTTAAAGGATGCTGTTTAACCAGCAACTCGAAAGAGAAAGCATCACCTCTTGCTTGGAGGCCCAGAAAAAAAGGGAAATGGGGACATGGAAGGGAAGGGATTACGACTCTTGGGCTTTATCAGTAGTTTCCCCAAAGTACATATTTTACTCATTCACCCCACAACTATTTCTCAAGTACTCATTATATCCCAAGGTCCTTGCCCTCACAGAGCTTATAGTCTACTGGGGGAATACAGACAGATGATTAAACGGATATTGTCAATGCAGTAAGTGCCTTTGGATTTCGGTAGAGGAAATTCCATAGCCACAACAGAGCAGCACCTGGGCTTAAGGACACAGCTTAGAGAAAGTCTCAGGCAAATGCCAGATCTCACCTGCACTGGGCCATTGGGAGATCCAGAGGCAGCCTTCTCTCTCCAGCCTTGCGCTCCCCCATATCATGGGGAAATCCAGGAAAATAAGGCTTCCAGTCCCCCAACTGGGGCCATAGTCACAGATTTTCCCCCCTTGTTAGAAAGCAGTGTGCTCTGATATAGTGAATACTCTAGTTAATGGCTACTGTATATCCCATGCCACAGCTCACTCATTTTCATGTAGTTAGCACCGAGCAACACACACAGAGTGCCAAAGATCAACTGAATCAACTGAACATATTTAGATGTTTTTAATGATTCAGAAAGAACATAAGGGCCTCTGAAGGCCCTGAGATCATCCCTGTGACCAGTACTGATCATCAGACTGTAGAACACAGCAAAGCCAACTAACAGAAAGCTGCTTGACTCAGTGTTGCACTGACTCTATGCATGTATGCATGTGTATACACACACTGCATATATTTGTGTATGTGTATGTATACACACTTCATATATTTTTGAACATAGCTCCAGTTGGATCACCATCTTGTTCTTTATAAACATTTTTTAAAAAGTCAGTCTTCTGAGTGGCTGAGTACAAAGAGCTAGACTAGGACATCCCCCTTGGGGAAAGCTGATGAGCAATTTATAGCAGATTTGCAACTTGAGAGGCATGCTGTTCTAGCCATCAGCCAAGTGCACCTGGCTCTGCTTGCGTTTCTAACCTTATGTCTGGAGGAGATCCGGGCTTTTCCAGACATATTTTCTCCTCCACATGGCCCTGTGCTGCTCCTTGGATCTGGAAATCACAGTCCTTGTCAGCCTGGTGTTGGGAGATGTGTTAGACCTGCAGCCTTTGTCTGAGAAGAACCACCACCTGCTTATTGGACATGCCCCTGGGAGCCACCTGTCAGCTTATTGCCAGGCTAGCTATGCTGACTGTTCACCTCGCTCATTGAAAAGTTAGCACCTGGTGCATGCCCAGGACCTGTGGACAGTTCCTGGGAGTAGAAACCATCTGAACCGCCACCTCGTGCTAGTGGCTTAGCACCGCCCTAGAGTGCTTTTTTGCTAAGGCTCAGAGGGTCATTACATATTATTCCCCCAGCCAGTTGAGTTCCCTGGATACAGACACTAATGCCTGAATTGAACCCACTCAATGTAATTACATTGACTCTATATTTAAAGGGGCAACATGGTCTATGGAAAACAGGAAGGGCTTAGAACCTGAAGGGAGAGAGACTTGGGTCCTAGAACCTGCTCTGCTATATCTCAGCTGTGTGACCATGAACAAATTCCGTAAACGGAGTCTGTTTCCTCATTTGCAACCTGAAGATAACAGTACCTACCTCAGTAGAGATTTGACAGGACTATGTGAGATAAGCGCCATAAATTTCCTTCAAGCACAGAGCACAGTTTTGGCTCTTTTTATACAGTTGAGAGTTCACTTTGTGCCCAGCACTGTGCTTATTTTAAAAGAATAAACACCAGCTTTATTGAGAAATAATTTTCCAAGCCAGGATAGGCGTTTTTCATTTAGCATAATGTTTTCAACGTTGTAGCATATATCAATACTTGTTTCTTTTTACAACCAAATATTCCATTGTGCAGATAGACTGCATTTTGTACATCCATTCATCAGTTGATGGGCATTTGGGTTTCCTGCATTGTGGCTATTATGAATAATAATGTTGTAAACCTTTACGTACAAGTTTTTAGGGAGGCATATGTTCTCGTTTCTCTTTGGCATACGACTAGGAGTGGAATTGCTTGTCAAATGGTAACTCTATGTTTAACTTTGAGAAACTGCCAAAGTGTTTCCCAAAAGGACTGCACCATTTTATATTACATCTGCAGTGTTGGAGGATACAATTTCACCATATCCTCACGAACACTTGTTATTGTCCATCTTTTTTTTTTTTTTACATCCATTGTAGTGAATGTGAAAGGGTATCTCGTGGTTTCGATTTGCATCATTATAGCTGATGGTGTTAAACATCTTTTCGTGTGTTTATTGGCCATTTGTATATCTTCTTTCATGAGCTGTCTATTCAAAGCCTTTGCCCATTTTTAAACTGGGCTAGTCAGCCATAAACATGAGGGTTTATTTCTGGACTCTTAATTCTATTCCATTGATCTGCATGTCTGTTCTTAAGTCAGTACCACACTGTCTTGATTACCATTGTTTTGTATAAATCAGGAATTACAATTGCTTTGAAATCAGGAAGTGTGGATCCACCTACCTTGTTCTTTTTTAAGATTGTTTTAGTTATTCTGTATCCTTTGTGATTCCATATGCACTTTTGAATTACCTTGTCAAGTACTACAAAAAGTCCATTGAGATCCTGATAAGAGGCTGTGTTGAATCTGTAGATCAATTTGGGAAGTACTGCCATGTTGACAATATTGAGTCTTCCAATCCATGAATAGAGACTGTCTTTTCATTTACTTAAATCTTCTTTAATTTCTTTCACAAATGTTTGCAGTTTCCATTATACAAGTCTTGCACTTCTTTTGTTAAATTTATACCTATTTTTTTTCCTTTTGGCGCTGTTGTAAATAGAATTGCTTCCTAATTTCATTATCAGATTGTTCATTGCTACTATATAACAGAACAGTTAATTCTTGTTTTGTCCTTTATCATGCAACCTTGCTGAGCTTATTAGCTCTAATAATTTGTGGATTCCTTGAGATTTTTTCTACACAAGATCATGTCGTCTGCACATAGAGATAGTTTTACTTTTCCTTTCTAATCCGGGCACTTCATATTTCATTTTATTGTCTAATTACCCTGCCTAGGCCTTCTAGTACAGTGTTAATAGAAGGGTTAAAACAGAAATCCTAGAATTTTTATGATGTTAAGAGGAAAGCTTTCAGTCTTTTACCAGCAGGTATGATGTTTGTCATGGGTTTTTCATAGATAATCTTTATCATGTTGAGGAAGTTCCCCTTTATTTCTAACTTTTTGAGTTTTCTCATAAAACAGTGGTGGCTTTTGCCAAGTTATGTCCTCTATTCTATTAACATGGTGTATCACAGTAATTGATTTTTGGATGTTAAACCAACCTTGCATTCCTTTAGTAAATCTCATTTGGTCATGGTGTATAATACTTTTTGTATGTTGCTGGATTAAGATTGCTAGTATTTTGTTGAGAAAATTTGTATCTGTATTCACAAGAAATATTGCTCTGTAGTTTTCTTGTGATGTTTTGGCTGGTTTTGATACCGGGGTAATATTGACCTTATAGAATGAGTTGTAAAGTGTTTCCTCCTCTTCTGATTTGTGTTTTGTTTGTTTGTTTATTTGTTTGTTTTTTGGAAGGCTTTTGAAGAATTTGNAAGAGAGTCAGACGCTTAACCGACTGAGCCATCCAGGCACCCCTAGGGTGGATACTTTTAATTACTAACTCAATTTCTTTTCTTGTTATTGGCCTATTTGGGTTTTCTATCTTCCTGCATCAGTTTTGATCATGTATTTCTAGGTATTTGTCCATTTCTTTTAGGTTATCTACATTTTTGTCATAAACTTATTTATAATATTCTTTTATAATCAAGTCCATATCTGTAGAATCAGTAGTGATGGTCCTTTTATTCCTGATTTTAGTAATTTGAATCTTCTCTTTTTTTTGCTTGGTCTCTACAACTAAATGTTTGTCAACTTCGTTGATCTTTTCAAAGAATCAACTTTTAGTTTCATAGATTTTCACAATTGTTTTTCTGTCCTCTATACTTTACTATTTCTTTCCTTCTGCTTGCTTGGGGTTTGATTTGCTTCTCTTTTGCAAGTCTCTTAAGGTGGAAGGTTAGGCTATGGATGTGAAATCTCTTCCTTTTTTTTTTTTTCTTAATATTTTATTTACTTTTCAGAGAGAGATAGAGACAGCATGAGCAGGGGAGGGTCAGAGAGAGAGAGGGAGACACAGAATCTGAAGCAGGCTCCAAGCTATGAGCTAGCTGTCAGCACAGAGCACGACGCGGGGCGCGAACCCACGGACCGTGAGATCATGACCTGAGGTGAAGTCGGACGCTTAACCGACTGAGCCACCCAGGTGCCCCTGAAATCTCTTCCTTTTTAATATATGTGTTTACAGCTATAAATGTGTCTCTAAACAGTAATTCAGCTAGACCCCATAAGTTTTGGTATGTTGTATCTTCATTTTCATTCATCTCAAAATATTTTCCAATTTACCTTGTGATTTCTTCTTTGACCCGTTGGTTATTTAGGGATGTTTTACTTAATTTCCACGTTTGTGAGTTTTCCAAATTTCTTTCTGCTATTGATTTCTAATTCCATTGTGCTCCCCCCAACACATACTTTGTTTGATTTCCTTTCTTTTAAATTTATCGAGGCTTATTTTGTGACCTAACATATGGTCTGTCTTGGAGAACATTCCAGGTGCACTTGAGAAGAATGTATATTCTGCTGTTGTTAGGTGGCATGTGCTATAAATTTTTTTGCTACGTCTACTTAGTTTATAGTTGTTCACGTCCTTTACTTCCTTGTTGATCTTCTGTTTAGTTGTTCTATGCATTATTTAAAGTGGAGTATTGAAGTGTCCAGTTATTGCTGTCAAATTGTGTGTGTTTGTCCTTTCAATTCAGTCAGGTTTTGCTTCATGTGTTTTGGGGCTCTGTTGTGAGATACCAGCACTGTGCTTTTGTGATGGTTGTGAGCTCTAGTGAACAGCAGCAACACTGACACACCGACCCTGTCAAACTGGAAATGGAAAGGCATTTTGAACTTTTGTTTTCTAACATCTTGACCACCACGATGAAGGATAGGGCAGTGGTTAAAAACACTGGCTTCGTAGTCCTGCAGACCTGGGCTCAAATCCAGGCCGCCATTTGGGACTCAGGTGACCTTGGTAAGTCGTATAACCAAATGGATCTTGCTCTGTAAACTGGGGATAGTGACAGCACCTGCCTCGCTGGGTTGCTGTAAGAATTAAATGGAACCGTGTATGATGGCTTTAGCTGAAGTTAGTGCTCGCTTGTCATCTGCCTCTCTATCTGCCAATGGCAAAATGAATTGGCATTGTCTGAATATGTTCTCACAGATAACATGGGGAAGGGCCCCCAAAACAGTCTGAGAGAGAGAAACCATTTAGAGAAAAAGCATTTGCCATGGATAATTCTCAGATGTGCACACTGACCATCATTAAAAGCTGTTGACTAGAACATTTTACCCCCCGTATGTGTAGCAGGCAGGCTGGCCCTGTGTGAATACAGAGAAATAATGAGATTGGAGGAATGGTAAGAATGCTCCCCGCACCCTGCTCCCATAGATGCGCATCCCCACATATTTCCCAAATACTTCACAGGTTCGGATGCCCCAAATACTACTAATAGAGCTTTATTTTTTGCGGGTCCTTCCCTGACAGTCAGTCCTGTTTGAAATGCAAATTCATGGGCATTGTGTGTGGCCAGTTCTGCACCTTCCCGCTAAAGCACGAGTAAATTGTCACGAGTAACTTGACTGATACTTCCTTCCTGCTAGAAGAGATCCAACATAACACGGGAGGAACAGAGAACTCGGCGGGTAGGGGTGGAAGGGCTCTGGGAAAGGTGGGGACAGGGGCAGAGACATTTCCGAGGGGGACGTAAGACAAATTTTACTTCTTTAAGACAAATGGTTACAGCTGACTTTCAGACCAGACATACCCATGTTAAGTCAGAGTCCAGCTGGACCCAGATACCAAGGTGCTCAGCCCCTCCCTGGTCACCCCATGCCGGTTTCCATTTCAGAGCTGACGGGGCTATTAGCAGCCCAGGCCGTTCGATTCTACTCGCTCTACTCTCAGGGGCGGCAGCAACGTGGCCGCCCCTTCCCCTACTCTCTAGCAGCCGGGTAATGCTGTCACTACCTGCCATCCAGTTGTGAACCAAAAAACGCCAAGGGAGCTCAGCCACCATCCTCAGCACCACGGCTCATCTGTTGATTCTCTTTCTGGGTTTAGATTACATGCACAGCGCCCACCGCCCTGTCACTGGGGGCCACCTGGGGAAAAAGGAGAGTAGTTATGTGGGCAGCGTGGGCACCAGCCCCAGGAAGTCAAGCCGCTGCACGCCCCCGCCTGCCGACTCTGAGCTTGTCAGCTTTTGCTACCTCCACATGCGGGAACAAAGGAAGGAGCCAGAAAGCCGGACGGATGTCAATGAGAACTTAATCTTCTTTGAGGAGACCAGGCCCCGGACCAAGTCTGACCCCACGTCCAAAAGCTCTGGCCAAGGTTATGAAGTGATCCCTGATGACTTTGATGCCGCCAGCCTAGACCATGAGCCTTGTGCCAGCAGGGCCCGGTCCTACACCTTGGACAACTCCCTTGGGGCTGAAGCCCTGAATTTCTACTGTGACTCTTGCAAAGCCAAACTCCAGGAACGGCTGGGCCCTCGCAAAGGTGGGAGGTCTGGCTCCTCTCGTGACAATATGGTAGACCTGATGTCCCTTCCACCGCCTGGGAGCGAGGAAGAGGAGGAGGAGGAAGATGAGAGCACTTCGCTGTTGCCTGCCATTGCCGCCCCACCTCCTGGTTTCAGAGACAACAGTTCTGATGAAGATGACCCGAAGCGCCGGGCGGTCCAAAGCCAGGAGCAAGGACGCCACCTGCGTGGACTCCTGTACGATGAGATTCCAGTGACATTGATTGACAGCGTGCAGACCCGGACAGTCCGAGATCATGCCCAGGAGCTAGATGATGCCCTGGTGTCCACTCTGCAGGCTCTGGAAGCCCTGGCAGCCTCAGAGGATGGACCACACCCCCCACCCCCACAGACTGCAGGTAACAGCCCATTCCTCCTCCCTCTTGCCTCCCCTTCTTTCTCCTGGCCAGGCAGGGCCAGCAGGTGATATTGCTTCTTCCCAAGCAGAGGTCAAAGTCACCGTGGTGTGCCAGGGCAGTGAATGGCCAGAGGTATAGCTCAGACAGGGTCAGGGGATCCACAACGCCGCATCAGGGACCGGCTGCTCAGCTCCCACTAGAGCTCTGGCTCTCACCATTCCATCTCTGGAAATGTCTTGCAGATGGACCCCGGGGACTGGGGCCATGACAGCTACGGAGCCAGGCCAGGATGGAGGATCAGAGCAAAATTATGAGATATCTAGAAGACAGGCAAAGAACATCCACCATGCACATGACTGGAAGAAAACCAAAACGACCAACTAACCACCTAGTGACCCGGGATCAGGGGAGCCAGGAGCCATCACTGCTCAGGACTGAGGCCTTGATCTTGCCTAAGAGCATGAGCTCCCAGTCAGATGCACTCAAGTCCTGGCATCTTCACTCACTTTCAGTGTGACCTTCAGCAAGGCACTTACCCCCTCTGAGCCGCACTTTTGTCATTTCAAATGGGCTTGATGACAACAGCCATGTCACGTAGGGTTGTTGTGGGCATTGAATAAGATCATTCATGCAAAACACTGCCTAGCACATAGTAAGGAGTAGAGCTATTATTATCAATCCGTGAGTAGTAGCAATTATTAGCAATTATTTTGTGGGAGAGCCATACAACATGCATGCCAGTCCCTCTTACGGACACACGTACACCCGTCTTGTAGACCAGCACATGTGTCAGACATGCACCCATATTCACAATACACACCTCCGTACACACACACCTTCAAAAGAACAGTGATAAATGGTAAATGCCACAGCAACAGGAAAGGCCCAAGGAGGAATAAGGCACATGAGAAGGCATGTGAGGCGGGGGGAGGTGTGCACAGAGAAGGCGAAGAGATTGGGATCTCCAGCCTGGCTGACTGGAGAGAGTACCAGCCCCTACTTTTCCTGTATGCGAGGGCATCCTTGGTGTTGGGCAGCCCCCATGTGTTTAGCCACCCGGGGGCCGGCATTTCTCTTGGCTCTGAGTCGGACACTCCAAGCCCTAGCTGCCCCCACGCTAGAGGCCCCTGTGGTCGCCAGAGAGAAGACAAGTGCAGGCCAAAGGGCCTCAGCTGCAAGGCCTGGCCAGATGACGAGGGCCAGATAGTGAGGGACACCGCTTTGCCAGCCCGCTTAAGGACAATTAACAAACATTTCCTAGCTACTGAATCTAAAAATAGTGCTGATTAGCATGTTGTTCTGCATGTGATGTGCATGTTAATTTGCCGTCAGACTGCCCAGCAGATATTCTCGGTGCCCCTTTTGTTGCTTTCTCGGATTCCCGCCCTTCATCAGCGCTCTCCCGGCTTGCCCCCCTTTGCCCCTCTNCAGCCCAGTCCCTCCCCACTGCCTTCCCCTACCACCCCCCGCCTCCTCCCCCAGGTCTGACTGGCTTTCCCCAGCCTGACATGCTGCTGGCTGCCCTTGGCCCCCACAGACCTTCTGCATATGGCTGGAAAAAGGACTCGATTGGACTAAGTGCAGCAAGCCCTCTCCTTGTCCCTCCAGGTCTGATTGTGCTGGCCACAATCACCCCTGAATCATCGCTGGACTCAGGCCATGAAACCAACTCTTCAGAGCTCACAGACATGTCGGAGATGATGTCGGCCATGAAGCAGCACCAGAACACCACCTACTTCCTGGCCCAGCACCTCAACAAGGATAGCCTCCTGGCTCACAAGGACCTGCCCTTCCGGATCCAGAGCTGTGCAGCCCAGGCTGTCCTCACGGCCCCTTACTCTCTCGGGCGCCCGGATCCCAACCCATCCCTACAGCCAGTGGTCACAGGCCAGAGTCCCGGGCCCCCCGGCGCTCGGAGGAAGCTGCCCCAGGCAGAGTCCCAACCGCAGCGAGAGCGAACTTACGCCCTGGCAGTGCACCCAGCACTGTCCCCACAGCTTAGTGAGCAGAAGAATCTGAGCCTGCTGCCCCCTGTCCCTGAGGACAAAGGGCCTGGCCACAGTAGGGCAAGCCTAGAGATGTCACTGAGGGCCGCCACGCCATCCCTCAGTGAAGAGCAGGTCTCTGAGCTAAGGGAGAACCTGCCCAAAGAAGTCAGGTTGAGCCCCAAGCTCATCCTCGACCCAAAGGGCAGCGTGACCCCAGCTATCATCTCAGCTGCCCTGCAGCAGGTGGTTCACACTAAGAGCCTCCCTGCCCCTGGCGGGGCCCTGGGGAACCCTCCCAGCAGTGGGGAGAGAAGGCTGGAGGCTAGCATGGGGAGGCCTGAGGTCAGCATGGGAAGGCCGGAAGTTAGCATGATGAGCGGTAGTGGCAGTAAGAATCTGAAGTTCAAAATGAGCCCCAGTGCTCCAGAGACATCCCGGAATTCCCAGCAGCAGCTGAGCCCAGAGGTCTCCTCTGGCTCCAGGGCACCCACGGGCAGCCGGGCTGACAGCCTGCACCTCTCCCCA
>NW_027529455.1:173083-173684 GCF_008692635.1 Crocuta crocuta | reverse complement strand
CGGGCCCGAGGGTGCTAAGCCGGCCCTGCACAAGCAGGGCGCCGTCTCCAGCCAGGGGGACAAGGGGCAGCTGGAGGGCACGCCCCAAAGCAGCAAGATCGAGGAGACCAGCCTGGTGCCCCGAGCCGGCTATGCCATGGCTCTCCAGAGCCCCAGCTGCCAGCCGCGAGGCCACAGCCCCAGCAGCCAGTCCCGAGGCCAGAGCCCCAGCTGCCACCCTCGAGGCCAGAGCCCACTGAGGCCCCAGGCTGCCAGCCGGCAGGTGAGCACCATGCCCTCCAGGAAGCTCGAAACAACCCTGGATGGAGCCCACTTGGCCCCCGAGGGCCCTGCAAAGCCCAAATCGTCCCGAGGGCCCTTCCGGCTCCGCAATTTATTCTCTGCCACCTTCCCCACCCGCCAGAAGAAGGAGACTGACGAGCGACAGGCCCAACTGCAGAAGGTGAAGCAGTACGAGCTAGAGTTCCTCGAGGAGCTCCTAAAGCCGCCAAGCCAGGGGGAGCTGCCGGGCACCGAGTACCTGCAGCCCCCGGCCCCGGGCCGCTGCAGCTGTCAGCTGCGCAGCAGCCCGGTGCAGCAGGGGCCCGGCATGTCCCGCGAG
>NW_027529455.1:172681-173075 GCF_008692635.1 Crocuta crocuta | reverse complement strand
CCACCCAGACGCCAGTGCCAGGCTTCCGGGGGAGGGAGAGGGACAGGGTCACCCCGACCCAAAGGCAGCCAGAGGCCGCCCCAGGGCTGAGCCTCAGCAGCCCCACCGCTGTCGGGCGCATCCGCTCCACCAGCCTGGAATCCAGAGAGTGCCGATCGGACCCCGAGAGCGGCGTGTCCTGCCTGACCACGTGTGCCTCGGGGGGCGAGTGTCTGGGAGCCCCCAACTACAGGAAACTGATGCGCCGCTACAGTATCAGTGAACTGGACCAGGGTGACAAAGCCTCTCTGACCTCGGACGTCTACCCACACCCACCCCTGGGCATGCTGCCCAGGGAGCCCAAGGAGGTAGAGGCAGGCCTCCCCCTAGGCTTGGGTCCCAAAAACAGTCACTG
>NW_027529455.1:170910-172593 GCF_008692635.1 Crocuta crocuta | reverse complement strand
CCGATCTGGACGAGGACAGCGAGGGCAGCAAGTGCTGCTCCATCCGCTACTGCTTCTATTACCGCAAGTGCGATATGGCAGATGATGCCAGTGACGGCAAGGATGAGCTCTCCTACTCCATCCCCATGAAGATTCTGCCCGGCATGAAGCTGGACGAGCAGGTGGTGCCCGTGGTGAGCAGGACCCTGCAGGTGCTAGATGCCGCCACCTGCAGCAGCAGCAGCCCCGAGGCCTCCCGCACCCAAGAGATTGACCTCCGGGTGTCCACCTTCGAGGGGAGCCTGGCCAAGATCAATGCCCTGCGGGCGCATGCCTATGGCCTGCCTGACGGTTTCCTGGCCGCCCGGCTGGACACCAACGAGCTGCTGACGGTCCTGCGGCAGTGCGTGGCCAGCCCCGAGGCCCGCGCCCCTAAGCCCTACGTCTCTCAGATCTCTGAGTACAAGCTCGAGCTGGCTCTCAAGTTCAAGGAGCTCCGGGCCTCCTGCCGCCGCGTGGCCAACGTGGACAAGAGCCCGACTCACATGCTGGCAGCCATCACGGGCAGCTTCCAGGTGCTGAGTAGTCTCATTGAGACCTTTGTGCGGCTGGTGTTCATCGTGCGCTCCGAGGCCCAGCGCCAGGAGCTGCTGGCCAAGGTAGAAGAGGTGGTGAGGAACTACACCTTCCTACTGCGTGCCGCTGAGGAGTCCACCACCCGGAACCTTAACCAGCAGCAGCAGCAGCAGCAGCAGCAGCAGCAGCAACAGCAGCAGCAGCAGCAGCAGCAGCAGCAGCAGCAGCAGGCAGCAGCAGCTATAGGGGCGGCCGCAGGGCACCCAGCAGGCTCCCCAACGTCAGCGACTGTTATGAGCACATTCACCCGCTCCTTAAAAACCCTTATCAAGTAGGGCCTCCGCCCAGGCCTGCCCCCCCTTTCCCCAACCACAGCCCCAGGTTTAAGCTTTGTGGTCTTTGCATCTTGTGGTGAGTGTATGTGTCCGCCGGGCCGGTCAGGGTCTGAGAGCCTTCAGTCTTCAGGGAGCAGAAACTCCCTGGATTGAGGCTGTCCCTGAGGGCTCTGGACAGCTGCCACCCTGGGTATCCTCACCCCTTCCCTGGCCTCTGGTCGTCACTGTGAGGGCCAAGGCCCCTCGTCACTACGCCTGCCTGCCGCAGAGCTGTATTTTATCTCTTCTTTAGGGCTGACTGGTGACATCAGGCTCACCTTCCTGCTCCGTTTTGGGGCCCCGGGGAGCCAGGGCCTGAAGCAGGCAGGCCCACAGGCCTTGAGCTCCTCCTGGCACGTGTTCCCCTCCGGGGAACATGGCAGTAGCACCAGGGCACAGCGTCCAGCAGAGGGGAGAGGGCACTCCGCCCAGATGTGCCCGCCCACCCTGGGCTCACACTCACTCGGCAGAAGCCACCCTAGAGGGCCTGTGCCCGGGTGGCAGGTCTGCAGAAAACAGCCACGCACGGCTGTTTGCAGCCAGCCCAAGAGGCTGGCAGGCTTGGGAGCCCTGGCCCCCAGGCCCAGTAGCTCCACACCAGCCATCCCCAAAGTGCCCTGTCCCTCACTAATGGGCAGGGTGGCTCAGTCCACTAGGGAGCAAGCATCTGGGATCACCCCACTTGTTCTGAGTAAGGTACCTGGTGAAAACGTCTGTCCTGGGGAGACCCAGCGCAGGCCTCGGAGCCCGCCTG
>NW_027529455.1:170392-170773 GCF_008692635.1 Crocuta crocuta | reverse complement strand
CCTCTCTCTCTCTCTCTCTCTCTCTCTCTGTCTCTCTCTCTCTGTCTCTCTCTGTCTCTTTCTCTGTCTCTCTTGCTCTCTCTCTCTCTGTCTCTCCGGAATCATCTGGAAGGGAAATCACACTGTTTAGCATCCTCCTTGACACACATCTATTGCTGCCGCCACCCACCGCCCCCTCCCCTACAACCTTCCTGGGAGTGAAGACACGGAGTCCCTACCAATGGTCCCCCTGTAGGGAACAAAGAAAGCCAATGTTTCTTCTGTATAGATTGCTTCTTGTCCGCCTCTCCATACCTCCCCGTTTGCCACACGCTCGTGCCCTGTGTCTGCCTCTCTTTCATTGTTACGTGAGAGGTCGGTGTGAAATCTCTCATTCTTAAC
>NW_027529455.1:165262-170337 GCF_008692635.1 Crocuta crocuta | reverse complement strand
GGATAGGAGCAGGAGGGGCCTGAGCAGGGCTGGCCTCTCCGGCTTTCAGAGAGAGTTACCTGATGGAGAGAAATGATTTTGCTTTTTCTGTTCTCTTACTTTCTTCTGGTAATCACGGGTCCCTACTAGCCTATGAGGCACGTTTGTGCCCACTAGATAAATGTTCACCCTGCCACACACACCCCCATGTTGAATTAGAAAGAAAATCATCCTCTGGGTGATGCTAGCCCTATGGGCACATGGCTTCATCATCTCAGCTCCATCCAGCCCCACTGGCCTTGTTGGCTGGGTGCACAAATGATACACCTGTGTAGTGTGGTCCTGATTAATCACTTCCGCCCAAAGACTGGGCACGGGCTGAAGGAGGTCTCACTTTGCACAGGTCATGGCACAAGTGATTTGGGGAGGAGGAGCCAGAAAAAATGCAGCGAGAGCTCCCCACTGCATGCGGGAGGCCCTAGCAGGGACAGGCTTAGCCCCAGGGACAGAGCTCTTCTGGGAGTTCCCTGCCAGGGATAGTATCCCACAACCCCAAGGCCAGGACTCAGTGGAAGGCAGTGCCAATGTAAAGTGAGGCTTGCGGCCACTTAAAATGACCTGACTGGACAGTCCAGAAATTTGGTGTCCCCCTTACCCTGTATTACACTGGTAGCTCCTTCTGGTTCGATACCTGGGTACCCACCCATCCACACAGTACCCTGCACATGGGTCTTCAATAACGATTTGCGGAATGAACGACTGTTGCATGAGATGACTGTCACGAGAGAGCCCTCCCAGACCTCTGTACCTCCAGGCCAGCTGGACGAGGCTGGACAGCCTGGCCTCCTCCTATCAAAGAAAAAGTCAGGTCAGCCATCCAGTGTCCCATTAACTCAGTGGGCTTTCACAAACTACTTTCCAGAAGCTTTGGAAACTCTCCTGAGGTGACCAGTGGTCTCCTTGTTTGTGGATCCAGGACCTCTGTGCAGTATCCGGAAGCACTGGGGGAGGCCATCTTCCCACCAGGGTCTACTTGCCATCTTCGGCCTGAGCCAGAGCCTGATGCTGATGCTCTTTAGCCACCCCCTACCAGACCTGAGTCCCGAGAGCCCAACTCCTGCTGTCTGACTTCAGCCAGTTAAAGGAAAACAGGGGACGCCTGGGTGACTCAGTCGGTTAAGTGTCTGACTCTTGATTTTGGTTCAGGTCATGCATGATCTTACAGCTGGTGGGATCAAGCCCCACATGGGGCTCTGCGCTGACAACGTGGAGCTTGCTTGGGATTCTCTCTCTCCTTCTCTCTCTTTCTCTCTCTCTCCCCCTCTCTTTCTGACCCTCCCCAGTTCATGCTCACGTGCACACGCTCTCTCTCTAAATATTTTTTTTAATATAAAAAGGAAAACGGATTCATGCTGTTGACATGGACTCAGGATGCCCCTGGTCTTGGCAGAGATACATTTTTTTTTTTCAAGCTGCTGTCAGGGCACTATGGATAATAGGCAATTTCATCAGAAATGAATTGAAAGCACTCTCTCTCTCTTTCTCTGTCTCTCAAATAAATAAACTGAAAAATAAAAGAAATGAATTGAAAGGACCTGCCTCAGCCAGAACTCCTCCTGCCAAAGGGGCATGGGGAGATCAGCCACCAGCAGTGGGAAAAGGCATCAATGTATATCTTAGGCTCAAATTCCTCCAAACAGCAGTTAGGATGAAAGTGAGAAGCGGGTCCCAATCCCCATCCTATAGACTGGAAACCAGGCTGTGGGTGTGCATCTGGAGCAAGGAGGAGGTCCTCCATGGAGTCAGAGGAGGAAATAAACCTCCAAGGGTTCAGTCCTGGGCCCTAGAAAAATGGTCTCCTCCAATGACCTGACCTGCTGGAAGCCACTGTTAGGAGAATTATGGAGGCCTGCCTTCTCACCTACGTCACCAAGTCTTTGGGTGTTTGTTTCCCATACTCCCAATATTATGGAGGCACGCTCTGGCACCCTCACTGACATTTCCAGCTATAGCTTCTGGACCCACTACGTAGGAAGGAGCTCGGTTTTAGCTCCCCACCCTCCCATCTGTGATGTCTGCCTTTCCCTCTGGGTGTTGACTCCTCATTCTTATTTTCGTGGCCTCGGCTTAAAAGGAATATGAGTCTGCACTACGTGGAGAGCCTTCTACAACACAGAAAAGATGATACCTGCCCTTAAATATGTAAAAACAACTGTGTGATCACTTGCCATATGTCAGGCACCATGCTAAGTACTTTCCATGCACGATCTCATTTAATTTTCCTAGCAATCCTTCGAGACAGGGACTATGAGGGGTGGCTAGCTGGCTCAGCCAATGGAACATGCAACTCTTGATCTCAGGGCAGTGAGTTCACCCCAAGGACGGTGTAGAGCCTACTTAAAAATATACATACATTTTTAAAAAGCTTAAAAGACAGAGACTATGATCATATTCATTTCTCAGAGGAGAAAACCAAGGCCTAGGGAGGCTAAATCACGAGCCCGAGGTAAGTGGGGTGAGCCAGTCACTGTTCAAACCTACCCAGGCTTTCAACTGCTACCCTATAGAACTGAGCCCAGCCCCATCTTTGGGGCAGTTCCCCTGGAAACAGAAGCACAGATGCAGCCACACTCATCAGAAGATGGCCTGTAAAAATGTGGCTTGGCGTCCAGGCAGCATGTGGGTAACAAACAGGTCATTGGTGACGTTCGGGTGTGAGGTGCGGGGCACTGCAAGCCCACCTGCTCCTCTCACCTCCCTTTGCCAGGCTGCCCTCGTGTCCCATGCCTCTCGGAACCTGGAGGGTGGCATGGTATTTGTGCATAGAAATTTGTGGATAGAGCAGTGTATCCAAAACACCACATTCAGAATTATGGAACACCCCCCCACACACCATTCTCCTCGAACTACGATCTGATTCTCCCAGGAATTTGGCCCATATTCCATATGCATGTGCATTTTTTCTCAAAGATTTCAGAGGAAAAGATCATTTGGGGTGCCTGGGTGGCTCAATCAGTTAAGCATCTGACTCTTGATCTAGGTTCAGGTCATGATCACATGGTTGGTGAGATCAAGTCTTTTGCCGGACTCTGACAGCGTGGAGCCTATTTGGGATTCTCTCTCTCCCTCTCTCTGCCCCTCCGCTGTTAGTGCTCTATCTCTCTCCCTCTCTCCTTCTCTCTCAAAATAAATAAATATACTTTTCAAAAATATCATGGACAGGAATGCAAAAGCTGCATGCCTCGTAAAGAAAACATATTTCGGAGACACTTGAGACTCGTGTCTGATACTTCTAGCTACATGCCCATGCCCACCTACCCAATGTTCACTATTCCCTACCACTAGACATACTTCGGCGGAAATGTTGGACACACTCAAGGCCCATCAG
Source organism: Crocuta crocuta (assembly GCF_008692635.1). Lineage (NCBI taxonomy): Eukaryota > Metazoa > Chordata > Mammalia > Carnivora > Hyaenidae > Crocuta > Crocuta crocuta. The sequence goes on along the minus strand of NW_027529455.1, from coordinate 166,970 downwards.
GTGAGCTAACTGCTGGCATGGTCCCTGAGGGTAGGGCATCCAAGACTGGCCTCTGTAAATCTGGGCACACAGGTAGGGATCAGGCACTTCTTCAGGAATAAGAGACCTGGCACGACCTGGTGCCAGGAAGCAATGCCAGGACGAAGTGGGGTCAGCCTCCTTCCCTCCCAGCCCCTGCCTCCAATGTTGCCTATTACACCCTTTAGCAGACGGTCCGCCCCAAGAATAGACAGGGGAGCCAGATTGCCTACAAGCCTGAGATTTTGGCACCTGCAATGAGCAAGCAATTCAGGGAGACCATGCAGGCTAAGTGGAGTGGTTCCCCAGAATAAGGGCTTGGTGCCATTTTCAGCACAGCCGCTGACTTGCCATATGATGGGGTACAAGTCATTTTACCTCTTTGTGCCTCTTCTCTAAACTGAAGATGACTGAGTCTTCAGCCTCTCTCTACGGCTCGAAGGACTAATGAGGTGGTGCTAAAAAACTGGCTATAAAAATCCTGCATCCTAGCTGTATGAGCTTAACAAGAGCAAATGGAACTGCCCCCTTTGCAACTGATCCGGAAACTAATTAAGCTTGCATCAAGAGCCTGGAACTAGAAACCCAGTTGCCTGTTCCCTTCAAATCGCGGGTTTTTTTGGTCAAAGCCATCTGGCAGTCAGCCCCCCTCAAAAGGAATATGCAGGACCCCCATCTCCCTTGGACCTTTCTTTTGAGCTTGAGAAGCCTGCCTGCTACCTCAGTGGAGAAGCCCCGCCCCGCAGGGACGCGGTCCGGCGGACCCAAGGCTGTTCTTGGCCTTTGGCCAATTCCCTGGTTCATTTCTCTGACATCCCCCTATCCTGTCTTTGTTTTCCTCCTTGCTAGAAGCATCTATAATTGAAGGAAACTTGAACTTCTGATTTTTCTTCAATATTTCAGGCTTAGCTCACAGGAAAGGGCTTTCAACTCCAAACTCTTAGCCAGCTACCCAGGGGTGGCTTGGAGTTCTATCTGCTGTGCCCAGTGTTTAGTTCCTGTGTGTTCCACTGCTGCCCTAGCTGCGTGCCAACCTATGGCCTCATGCCGAGGGCAGGAAGAGAAATGAATTTCAAAGACCCCCAGGGGAGGGGGACTGTTCAGCCTCCAGAATCATGGCAAAATGGCTTAGGAGGCAAAGTTGGCCTTGCTTCTCACTCCCTGGTGGTCCCCCCCACCCTTTTCTCACCAGGACACCCTGGGTCTTCATACCTTCCTCTGGCTTCTCAATGCTCTACTTGGTGACGACCCACTAGGCCTGCCCTCCCTTCAACATGACCTCTTCCCCCAAGCAAAAACCAGTATTATGAGCATACGTTAGGTTCTAAGCCATCTGATTAACAAATCAAGCAATTTGTGTTATGCTTAAGGGTTTCCTGCAATGCTACATATAGTCATATCCAATAGGGAGGCAATGAATCTGATATTTTAATTGGTATGCATGCTGTGTGACCTTGGTAACATGGCTGATGGAAATCCCTTCTCTCAATTATGGGATTATGACAGTGGGAAGTGGCCAAACCACTGAGGTAACACCTTTCTCTGCCTTCTCTAGAACCCAGATCACTCCATCCCTCCCACTTGTAAACAAAGGAACCCATCTGTCCCTCCCTGAGGGTATACTTGCAATACGGGCTAGCTGGTTTGCAGTCTCTTGGGAGTGGCTGTTCATTCCTGCTTCCTTGTACGA
>NW_027529455.1:162656-165142 GCF_008692635.1 Crocuta crocuta | reverse complement strand
GACCAAAGACCAATATTCTTGACCCTTCCCGAACCTGGCATGTCAGGAATGAATATTCGTACAGTGACCCCAGGGACCTGAAAAAAATTCAAAGAACCAAGTAGAAAATGGACTGATGTTCCCCCTGCTGAACACTAAAAACTAAGACTTGATTTGACTTGTAGCTCCGCAGCCCCAAGTCCATGCTACCTGGGTCTGTCACAGAGCTGCAAGCAAGAGCTGTACACCAGGCCAGGAGACTTTGGTTCTACCGGAAGCTCTTCAAGAACTAGCTGTATGACCTTGGGCATGCACTTCTTCTGAGTATCAGTTTCCTGCTAGGTAAAACGAGTGGGTTGAACTAAAGGGCCTATTAGCTTTGCAACAGCACATTTTTTTCTACATTCTTTCATTTACGTATTTTTTTAAAAAACAAAGGCAAGTGTTTCTAGCATCACCCAAACATTCCCCAAATCAGTAATTNCCGACGCGGGGCCCGAACCCACGAACCGCGAGACCATGACCTAAGCGAAAGTCGGACGCTTAACCGACTAAGCCACCCAGGCGCCCCTTTTTTTTTCTTTTTCTTTTTTTTTTAAATTTTTTATTTCTTTCTAGGAGAGAGAGAGAGTGAGCAGGGGACGGTCAGAGAGAGAGAGGGAGGGACAGACTCTGAAACAGGCTCCAGGCTCTGNGATGATGATTCTAGCTTCTAGGGATACTGACTTTGAAAAATCAAGTCTGCATTCGCAGGAAACCAATTTTAAGACCCTTAGGAGAGAATGCATTTAAAGGGTCCAGCCAAATTGTACTTAACGTGAAACAGCAAACTTTACTTTATGAGATAAAGCTTCTAAAACAGGACTAGTTTTAAGATAGACTTTTGTTGGGGCGCCTGGGTGGCTCAGTAGGTTAAGCAGCTGACTTGATCTTGGCTCGAGTCGTAATCTCACAGTTCGTGAGTTCGAGCCCCGCATCAGGCTTGCTGCTGTCAGTGCAGAGCCCACTTCAGATCTTCTGTCCCCCTCTGTCTCTGCCCCTTCTCCACTTGCACTTTCTTTCTTCTCAAAAATGAATAAATATTAGTGGTGCCTGTGTGGCTCAGTCGGTTAAACATCCAACTTCAGCTCAGGTCATGAAGTCAGATCATGATTTTTCAGTTTGTGGGTTCAAGCCCTGTGTCAGGCTCTGTGCTGACCACTCGGAGCCTGGAACCTACTTCGAATCTTGTGTCCACCTCTCTTTCTGCTCCTCCCCTGCTCATTTTCTGTCTCTTTCTCAAAAATAAATAAACATTAAAAAATTTTTAATGAATAAATCTTAAAAAAGAAGATAGACTTTTGTAATAAAACCATGATTTACATATATGTCCTTTCCTCTTTCAAAGGAGTCCTACATCAAATCCTTTTGAAAAGCCATGAATACTCACCTCCTAATTTATCTTCAGTGCCAATACAGATCTTCAGTTCATGTCCTTAAGTGTTTAAAATGCATCCACTCTGGGGCACCTGATTGGCTCAGTCGGTTCAATGTCCGACTTCGGCTCAGGTCATGATCTCCCGGTTTGTGAGTTCAAACCCCACATAGGGCTCTGTGCTAACAGCTCAGAGCCTGGAACCTGCTTCAGATTCTGTGTGTGTGTGTGTCTCTCTCTCTGCCTTTCCCCCACTTACACTCTGTGTCTCTCTGTCTCTCAAAAATAAACACTAAAAAATATCTCAAAAATAAATAAACACTAAAAAAATAAAATAAAATGCATCCACTCCAAGGGTCTATGCTAGGGGCTTTGGGAGATACACGGTCTCTGCCCTCAAAGAGCTGCCGGCTCGCTGAAGACACAGAGAACGTGAGTCCAGGAGTTCAGGACCCAATGGAAGGGCCAACTGCTGACAACTGGTGAGCTCAGCGGGGCTACAGCACACTGGGAATTCTCTCCAGATGTGATGTGCTTTGCAGTGGCCTTTGAAAGCCCTCTGCTCTGCTTACAAGTGAGACACCCACCTGCCATCATTTGGCATGGAATGAGGAGTTGGCTGAAAAAGTGAAGGCAGGGATATGAACAATGAGGGCGGGTCACACTAGCCTCCCAAGGGGAAAAATCAGAACATAGGCAGAAAGCAGAAAAGAGAAAAATCTCTTGAAAGAACTGCTGATACCCAGCAACAGCAGGAAAGGATGCTTGAAGACGAGGAAGCTTGTTGAAACTGAGGCTGGGAAAGTACCCATGTGCTGGGACTGAAGGGTAGGCCCCAGAAAGGAAGATTTTGCTGCCGCTATTTTCTTGTAGCCCTGCAGGGTTTGGGAGGAGGGAATGAAGCCTTCTTTCTCTGTCTGCTACTCAGGTAGTCATTTGTAAGTCTGGAAAACTCTATGAGGAAAAGGGCTGTGCTTTATTCATTTCTGTAATCCAAAGGCTGAGCGCTGTACTTTGCCCATAGTTGCTGCGCAAGAAAAATGCCTGCAGAAGAAATAACTGAGTGAACAAATGGATGAATTTAAACTCTCCT
>NW_027529455.1:160809-162548 GCF_008692635.1 Crocuta crocuta | reverse complement strand
AACTCTCCTGTAATGGATGGGGTCTCAGAGGGAGGCAAAACCAGACTTGCCCTACAGGCTGGGAGAAGGAGGGATCCCTTCCGATGAGGAGGGTGTTTGAGCTTTAATCTAATGGGCCCAGAGTTCTATGATCATTCATCCGGAGAGAGGATCTGTAGCGTTCACAAAATTCTTAAAGGGGCCCGTGATCTCCAAAACCTTGAGATTCACAAACAACGTTTCTCCCAACTCTCTTGTTAAACCCTATAACGAGTGGCCCAGTTGAGGACATTTCTTTTTTTTTTTTTTAATTTTTTTTATAATGTTTTTATTTATTTCCAGGAGAGAGAGAGAGAGAGAGAGAGAGAGAGAGAGAGAGAGGGAGNGCACAGAGCCCAACGCGGGGCTCGAACCCACGAACCGCGAGATCATGACCTGAGCTGAAGTCGGACGCTTAACCGACCAAGCCACCCAGGCGTCCCGAGGACATTTCTACCTTACCCTCCCAACCTGGTTTGCCTGCCTCCAATCTCTTCCCTGTTATTCGTCCTATACAGATAAATTTACCTAAAGCACAATTATGATCATGTCATTCTCTTACTCCCGAAGGATAGTTTCTCCATAACTTGCAGAATAAAGTCTCAACATAGTACCTGATACTCCAGCCAAAGTAGACTACTTCCCTTCCCTTATTTTTTTTTTTTAGCACTTTTAAAAATCTTTATTTGTGGAGAGAGAGAAAAAAAGAGAGCAAGCAGGCGCAGGGCAGAGAATGACGGTGACAGCTCTGCAAGCAGGCTCTGCAGCCGCCAGAGCATCCGGATGTGGGGCTGGAACTCACGAACAGTGAGATCATGACCTGAGCCAGAGTCGATCTTAACCGACTGAGCCACCCAGGCACCCACCTGTACTTCCTGTTCCTTAACACCATTATCTACTTCCTCACTTTTCTTCAAGCCTGGAGATCCTCTTCCCAAACCCTACCCATTCCTCAGCCTAACTCGTGCACCTCCCAGGGTGAAACATGCAGAGGTGATACCGTTTACCACTGAGTCTACCTATGACTTCGTTTGGGTCTTGTGGCTGATATCTAGTTGTACCTCCAAAATCCATTTTCCTCTTCTGCCTGGATGCAAGGCTACCTAACAAGATATTTCCTAGTCTTTCTTGCAGTTAGGTGTGACTTGCAACTAAGCTCTTGCTATGTGACAAAGCTCTCATCAAAGGGATGTGACAGAAAGTGAAATGGACAAATTCCACCTCACTTGCTTAAAAGGAAATTCCTTCCCCTGGGCCCCTTTCTTCCTTCACATGAGCTGGAATGTGGATAGGTTTATGACCTTGCATGGAGCAGGACTCTCCCACTGGCCTCGGCTGGCCAGCATGTGATGTAAGAGAGAAATTATCCATCTTATTTGAACCACTGCATTTTAGGGTCTCTGCCACAGTAAAGGCTTCTCTATGGTTAGTGTATTAAATTGTACTGTGGCTTACAGTTATTTATATAAATGTCTCATTTTCTCTACTAAGAAGCCAATTCCTTGTTGGTCTCCCTGCTTCCTATCTTAAACCTTATACTCTATTCTCACCTGAGGTGATCCATCCATCCATTTATTTATTTATTTATTTAAGTTTTTATTCATTTAGTTTTCAAAAGACAGAGACAGCATGAGCAGGGGAGAGGCAGACAGAGAGGGAGACAGAGAGATCCCAAGCAGGCTCCTTGGTGGCAGCACAGAGCCCCGCACAGGGCTCTAACT
>NW_027529455.1:156207-160543 GCF_008692635.1 Crocuta crocuta | reverse complement strand
GTTCTTACTCCTGAAACCATGAGATCATGACCTGAGCTGAAACCAAAAGTCGGATACTTAACCAACTGAGCCACCCAGGCGCCCCTGAGGTGATTCTTTTAAAAGGGAAGTCAGATCATGTCATGCTTTGCTAAAAACAAAAACAAAAACGCCTTACTCAGTAAATGCAGAAATCTTTAAAATGGCCTACATGATCCTACAAGGTCCATGACTGGCAGCCCCTCACTAATTGCTCTTATCTCACTGGCCTTATTTTCCATATTTTCTCTTACAGGTGTGCTCCACCCCCACCTCCCCAACACTCACTCTGCATCAGACACAACAACCATTTTACTATTCTGCAAACAAGTAAGACACTCTCCTGCCTTGGGGTCTTTGCACCTGCTATTGCCTCTGCTTGTCCCAGATATCAAAATGGCTCATTCCTTTATCCCCTTCAGGTTTTGCTTCAAATGTTACCTACCCAGATAGGCTTTCTCTGACTATCCCACTTAAAATTATATTCTAACTCTCCTCTACTACCATCCTGGCACATTATCCCACTTCCTTGCCTGATTTTCCTCTACAACACTTATCGCCATTTGACATCTTATATATTGTCTTTATTTACACATTTATTGTTCGAGAATGTAAGCTCCATGAGAGTAGGGTTGGTTTTTTTTTTTTTTAATTTTTTAATTTTTATTTATTTTTGAGACAGAGACAGAGCATGAGCAGGGAAGGGCCAGAGAGAGAGGGAGACACAGAATCCAATGCAGGCTTCAGGCTCTGAGCTGTCAGCATAGAGCCCAATGTGGAGCTCGAACCCACGAACCATGAGATCATGACCTGAGGCAAAGTCAGGCACCTATCTGATTGAGCTACCCAGGAGCCCCGAGAGCAGGGGTTTTTGATTGCTTACTGCCATTTTCTCAGTGCCCAGGACAGGGCCTGGTACATTAAAAGTATTCAGTTGGGGCATCTGGGTGGCTCAGTTGGTTAAGCGTCTGACTTTGGCTCAAGACATGATCTTGAGGGGCACCTGGGTGGCTTAGTCGGTTAAGCATCCGACTTTGGCTCAGGTCATGATCTCGCGGCTTGTGGGTTCGAGCCCCGCATCGGGCTCTGTGCTGACAGCCAGCTCAGAACCTGGAGCCTGTTTCGGATTCTGTGTCTTCCCCTCTCTCTGACCCTCCCCTGCTCATGCTGGCTCTCTCTATTTCTCAGATATAAATAAAATAAAAATATTTTTAAAAAAAGACATGATGTTGAGGTTCCTGAGTTCGAGCCCCTTGTTGGGTCCTGTCTCCCACTCTGTCTGCCCCTCTCCCACTCGCATGCATGTGCGTGCACTCTCAAAAATAACCGTTAACGAACATTTTTTAAGTATTCAATATGTATCGAATGGATGAATTCCTTGGGCCCTAATACCTTCTAGTCCCCTCACTGCCTAGCACACTGCTTTGCATGCACTCAGTAAATACTTGATGAATGAACTATGATGGAAGACTACTAATATTTCTGCCTTGTAGTTTGCTTCCTTCTCCAAGTACCCTTACACACCTGGGCCTACATTAAATTTCTGAACACTGAAAATTATGACAAAGGGTCAGTAGGAGAGGTCCTCCATGGACACTGCTGAAAATGGCAATAACAGAAAGCTAGGATGCTGCTTTGAGTATTTTCTGCCTTTGCTACTTGGACAAATCCCTTTCCATCTCTGGGTCTTAGTTTCACCATATGTAAGATGAAGCTAGGAGACTAGATGATTTCTGAAGTTCATTCTATTTTTACAGCTTGTAGTTATGGTGCTCATAACTAAAATTGTATGATTCTAAAATTGTATGGTATTTCTCTTCTAACCTGTGATTGGAATATGCTTACTGAAAATGTGGTGTCAGAATAAAGCTTTTCTTTGGTCCAATTAACAAGTATCATTATAAAAATAATAAAACATGGTGTAAAAGGCCACATTAGCAACATGCAGACATGACGCGGAGGCTCCCATGAAGCAGATAAGACCGAAAACTAGGTCTTCTGATTCCTTCAGGGCTCTTTATCTGAAGTCCCATACATATATTATATTTCCTCTCCTTTCCAAGGGTTAGATAAATCAGATCTTTATTGGCAAGATATTTTGGAAAATCCACACTCTTGGTCCCAGCATCGGAAACAAAAACACAACCTTCTCTTGCCACGTCTCTGGATGTCTGAGGTGATGTGCTCTCAGCCACTTTCCCCTTGGGACTTGTCTTCCAGGCAAAGACAACACAGTACAGTTGCAAAAGGTAAACATGCCCTTTGAATGCACCTGTGCTACGGGTGTCTCTCTGTGATGTAAACATGCTTTAATTCGGCCCTGTCCTTATAAGGAGATAAAAATCACTTTCAGAAATATGCAAACTCTTGTTCAGAAACCTCCCCTTCATTCTGACAAACTGGCTGCCATCCTGATAAACAGATTTTCTTAAAAGGAACTGTAAACCAGAGCCAGACTTACTTTCTGGTACTGAAGGGAAAAAAAAAAAAAGCGTGTCTGATTTCCCGCTTAAGAGAAAGATCTGGCACTACGCGTCACCAGCATCCCTCCACTCCCCAATCAAACGTGGTTCTTGGCGCTCCTAAGCCAGCTCTCGCCCACTGCCTAGCTACAGGGGGCGGGGCTATACCTTAGCCTCTCCCCTTTCGTGGCCTCCAGCCAATACCTGAGACAACTGGGGGCAGGCCGAGCCCCAGTGAGGACCCGCCCCTCGCTCCCACTCAGCTAATCAGGGCGGGCGGGGTGTGGATTTCCGTGCTGACCCCGCCTTCCCGGCGCTGGGCAATTTAGAGCCGCACGCCGGGCGGGAATGTAAGATGGCGGAGTAGCAACGCGAAGCGGTTAGCACTTGAGTCTGTGGGCCGACTTCGGTTTCCGTCTCGGCAGCAACAGTGATCGCTGAGCGGCGAGTGCCTAGGGTGGTTGGCCAAGATGCCGAATATTAAAATCTTCAGCGGCAGTTCCCACCAAGACTTATCCCAGAAAATTGCTGACCGCCTGGGCCTGGAGCTAGGCAAGGTGGTGACTAAGAAATTCAGCAACCAAGAGACCTGGTAAGGGCGAAGTTGGGACCCCAACCGGCCTCACCTGCCGGGGTTGGCGGGGACCACGCTTGGGCGGCAGACGGAAGGGGGATGGGGCGGCCGCGTGAGTTCTGAGGGACCAGAGGGGAGGGGGGGGAAGGGAAGGGGCAGCTCTGTGGAGAGCGTGCCCCACGGGCTGTTTCCGTTATTTTACCTCTCGCGGGAGGGTCACGTTCATTCTCACCGTGCGGTGGGGTGGAGTTAAGATGGAGCATGAGGCGAAGCTGTTGGGTTTGAAGGCAAGGGTTGGAGGACCCAAGGCGGGGATAGTGGCTGCCTAGAGCGACGGGAAGGGAAAGACGCTTAGCCTCGGCCAAGGGGACACGTGGCTTTGTCGCTTCGCTGTTGAGCCATGCCGACTGGACTGGGACCAGCTTGCTTGGGAGAACCGTACTGCGTAATAAGCCCTCCTGGTGTTTCATTTAGAGTCTAAGAAGAAGCTCTTCAATTCGAAATGGGTGTCGGTCGGGTTTCGCTTTGAGAGAAATTGACATTCTGTACTGAGGGCGCCAAAATGATTACTAAGGACTTCTTGGATTGGCAAGCGCTGGCTTTTCACGTCTTTAGAATCGGAGCCATACTTAAGTTAAATCTAGTTGATCAGATAAAGTGATACATTCACTCTGCATCCTGATTGCCAGCATCTCAGCTTGAGCCATCCAGAAAATTTGGGGGAACCTTAGCTCTGGAATCCTTGACCTTTTTCAGTGCGGACACTGGTACAGATGATACAGAAACCTATTTTTCAGTAGCAAAGTCTCTCCTGAACTGGTCTACTCCGCTTAGCGCTGTTGTGGGGAATTTAGGAAACAGTTTTCATCCCTGAGTGTTAAGATAATGGAGGGAAGATAATAGAGTGGAAGACTGGAATTGCATAGTACGTTGCAGCTGGAATTTTTTTCATTGCCTTGCTAATTAAACTGCTCCCTCCCCCTACTTCCAACCTCCTCCTGCACCTTGGGGCAATCTTAAGAGATAACTTAGTTATTTGATCCTATCAATGCACCTTCCACCGAAACGTAGAATCTTCTGGTTCTGATAGGTATACTTGCTGTTTTGTGACCCTGATGATCAAATCAGAGAGCAGTGCCCACAGTCTTACACAGTCATCTCTTAAGGGGAAAGTTTACACCAAACCTAATGGTCAGTTAAATTAGTTAAGGTTACTTTCAACATTTTTTCTAAATACTTTTTTGTTTCCTCTTTTTTTTCTTTTAAACTTTCTCTGGAAGTG
>NW_027529455.1:149887-156016 GCF_008692635.1 Crocuta crocuta | reverse complement strand
TTCTAAACCTTCTGAAAAGCATTCATCTGTAGCGGACAGCTTCCTTCTGGATACTTGATTGTTGTGCCGCTGGTTGTGATGCAGATGATAGTGCAAACACTGACACCATCTGTAACCAGGCAATACCTTAGTCAGAAGAGGCTGGCCAAGCTGCTGTCTTTAGCTTTGACCACACCATTATGACACCCTAATAATGAAACCATACGGGGACCAGACTTTGCATGCGGCAATATAGGTAGGGGACAAGAATGATTTTCATTCAGAGGGGGGTTTTTGCCCCCCCTTAGAAACCTGTGGTTATTAAGTCTTCTGCCTACACTTCCAGGAAAAATCCAAAGATCTTATTTTTCTTTGTGTTAACCCTTCACCCTCTGTCATAGTGCAATGCCCTAGAACCTGAAGCTATATTGGGAGAAGGAGGAACGAGAACAATTTAGTGTTCTGACTGATCTGAATTCATCAGCAGTGCCCATCTACTTCTTAAATCAGTCTGGTTTCATTTTTAAACAGCTGGACAATGGCACGCTTGGAAACATTGGTTAAGATGAAGCCCAACGTGGAAAATTGCTGACTGGTTTGGTTTCCTCGTTTCAGGCTTAATCATTAGCTTTTTTGGGTCCCTAGGTGTTCCAAAATCTTCATTGAACATAATTGAGTATGTTGCCTTTGGAGCTTCCCCCTTCCACCGCCTCCCTCCCCCGTCCCCACCTTTGACTCTTCTGCACAGTAGAAATGGTAACTACTGCTCTGTGTGACTTTTGGGCTCTGAAGGGCACAGATAGAGCAGCTCAGTGGGTACTCTGGGTCATCAGATGGGGAATTGCAGAGCCCATCCTCAAACGAGACAGTTTTGCTATTTGTATAGCTGCTATTTGGCAGAATTGCAGGGGTTGGTGCTCTCTTGAACAGAGTGGCATTACTTCTCGACTCAAGAGCCTCCATTGCTGTCCAGTTATGCGGGAAACATACATACATGTAGGTGGGTATATCGCACACACAAATAGGTAAAAGAGAGATGAGAAGCTCGGGCTCTGGAATCAGAGAACCTGCACTTGAAATCTTAGCTTTTCTTTGCCTCACCTGTAAAATAATAGCTACCCATAGAATCATTGTGAAGATTAAATGAGATACATTAGAACATTGTCCAATACAGTAAATGCACAGTGGATGTTGGTAAGCAGTGGTGGTGACGGTATTGCAGAAAATGTGGAAACTACAGAGGAGGACAAAGGGGGAAAAGGACCCTCAGATAGTGCCGCCACCAGCCAAGGTCAGCTATTCGCATTTTGATTTCTGACCTTCCAGATGCTTGTGTGTGTTTATGCACTGTTTCAGAAATGTAAGATGTCTATGGCTTTCATCACTTAGCAATATATTTTGAATAATTTCTCCCCTTAATATTTAGTCTACGTGGTTTTAAGTAGCTGTTCTGGTCTTGTCTTAACGGTTTTACCATAATTTTAGATAACCGAGTGACTTCTAGTAAATATTTCCCATTGTCGACTAATGATTTTATATGAAAACCTTTGGACGCAAATCTTTGTCCATTTCCTTAGGAAAAACCCCTAGAAGGGGAATTACCAAGTTAAGGGGTAGACGCCATTTTTCAGGCATCTGATACCTCGTTACCAAATTGTCCTCTGGAAAAGTTGACCCAATTTCCGTTCTCATCAGCAATAGCCAAATTAATAGTAATTAATGTATAGTGAGTGCTTAAGAGGTGCTAGTTTTACATTTCTAATCCCCTCTACACTGCTGAGAAGTTACTATGCCCATTTAATGGCTGAAGGAACTAAGGGTCAGAGGTTACGTAACTTGCCCAACTCTGGGTCCTATTGCTTACTATTTTTGTTGATAGAGTATCTCATCTGGCTTTTCAAATTTTTTAATAAATTAAGGTTTTTGGTTTTTTTAAAATTCTCTTTCAATATCGATAAATAGCTTTGGTTTATTTGGTTACTCTGGGTAGGCTCAGGGCAGTAGGACTTTAACTTTGGTTGCCTAGGATTTTCCTAAGAACCATAGCCCTTGGTTAGTTAATCCCTTGTGTTTTGCACATGCCAGCGCCTCCGTCTAAATTCTTGAGATTTTCTTAAGAATAGTATCCGCCTTCTAGATTTCGCTTTATTTCCTTTTGTGTTTCTTAGCATTCCCTGCTGGTTGGATGCACTGCTAAAGGAAAGGTAAAGGAGAAACAGGTTTTCTCATTGGATGGACATAGCCAGCTTGGCCTCGCCGGAAGATTGGGGGAAATGTTTGGAGGACAACACACTGTTAGCTAGAGGGAGAGAACATGGAGTGTTACCCTCTAAATTGCTAAACCAGTTCTTTCCACCTGATAGATTACATTAAAAGCAAACAGGTTTTAGGCACAACTGTTCTACTATCAATCACTGCCTAATGTATCATTTTTTAGACTTAGAGAAAACCATAAAAATAATATTAAGATTTTTTTGAGGACTCACTGAACTTTTTATTGACCAAGCTGTTTAATCTGAATGTAGTTTGCAGGCATTTGAAGGCTTTCTGAAAGTCTGTACCTTTTATAATACTACTGGAGGGGTGAGATGGATCCTGATTAGTGAGATTACAATTATTAGTGAGATTACAATTATGCACAGTAAAACAAGGCAGTGTCCTACTTTACTTTACACCACTTATTTTGAATATAGTTAAATAAATAAAATTTTCAAGTTACTAGATACATGTCTGGTCATAACACCTTTCTGTGCTTCAGGATTTAGTCCTAAATTTGGTCTTGGGAAATGGCTGAGCTGTTGGTTGACTATGATTGGGTGATATGATAGTGTTACTAGCAATTGTGTTGGGTGGTGGTAATTTAATTTTGTAGTTAATACTTTATCTGCTTTCAGGAAAGGATTTGAAGTGTGTTTCATGATAGTCACAAGGTTTGCTAAATAGATGCTTCAGAAGGCCTCTAGAACAAAGGCCTATCATAATTGTGCCAAGAATTTGGCACAAAGTGGTTACTGCAGTCTAGTGTTACTTTCACTGTATCCCTTGGCTTCTTGGTAGCCAAAGGGATAAAGGTATTTGCAATGGATTATATAGTTTTTCTTTTCTCTCTTCCTTTCTCCCTTTCTCCCTTTCTCTCTTCCTTTCCTTCCTTTCTTTTCTTCTTCCTTCCTTCCTTCCTTTCCTTCCTTCCTTTTCTTTCTTTCTTCCTTCCTTTTCTTTCTTTCTTTCTTTCTTTTCTTTCTCTCTCTCTTTCTTTTCTTTCTCTCTTTCTCTCTTTCTCTCTTTCTTTCTTTCCTTCCTTCCTTCCTTTCGAGAGAAAGAACAGCAGTGGGGAGGGGCAGAGGGAGTGGGAGACCAAGAATCTTAAGCTGGCTCCACACCCAGTGAGGGGCTAGATCTCACCGGTTGTATCTCACAATGGTGAGATGATGAGATGGTGACCTGAGCCAAAATCAAGAGCCACCTAGCCACCTCTGTGGTTTTATCATGAAACCCTTTGGCCCCTCCAGGCACACAATTCTGGGAATTTCATGGGTGAGATCCTTAAATGATGATATTGAATAACATAAGGAACAACGTAAGCAATTATGTGGGTATTTTTAATATTGCTTTTGATAGTTGAGGCATTTGTAAAGAGAGATAAGCCATCATGTGTTGTTTTCTGGTCTTAATTGAAAATAAAAAAAAAAAACTTTGGAATAGATAATTAGCCCTTCTCCTAGGCTCTCTTGGATCATTTGTTTAAACTCCTGATCAAAACAACCTGGTTCTGGTTGAGTGTATGTCTGGACCACAGATGATATTCTTTGTTCGTGACTGGAATAAGAGCCATAGGCCTCCCATATCAGATGTAGAGGATAGAGGTGACTTTCCTGGAAATCAGTGTACTTGACTTTTGTTCTCCCCCAGGGAAACAGAGATCTTCCATCAAGGAGGTGAGGCATGGGGCTCACCCACGCCTGTGGGAGGGATTAAATTTTTCTTGAGTTTTGAAGTTGCTCAGATATTGAAATACTTGGTCCAGACCATAAAGTTGTTTACCATAAAACATAGAAGGGACTCTTGTGGCCTGGAGCTTCTCAAAGGGCAGGCAGTGTTAGTAAAGGAGATCTGAGAAGCCCCCTTAAACACCAATGTCTCTTGTTTGGGTCTGCCACAATGAGTAACCTACAGAGTGTGTTCTCCAGGTGTGACTTAGCTTTGTCCATTTGCATTTTTTACATTTTTAATATATTTTATTTATCCTGGTATATCCAAAAGTATGATAATTTCAGCACATAAGCAACCTTGAAATTGAGATACGTTTTTCCTTTTATTTCTCCCACTTTCACAATAACCTCTCAATTCAGTTCCTCCATCACTAGTCATATTTGAAGTGCTCCATAACCACACAAGTCCAGTGACTCCCAGATTGGTCAGTGCCATTCTAGGACCTACACTTTGAAAAACATGGAAGTTACTCTCCCAGAAAGTGCTCCCTGGCTCCCTCCTGCTTGTCCATTTGAATTTTGAAGAATATCTTCAGAAAGCACTTTTGCCATTGGCTTGGTTAACATTGCCCGACAGAGTCCATTGTTGTTGTTTTTTTTTAATATAGTTTATTGTCAAGTTGGTTTCCATATAACACCCAGTACTCATCCCAACAAGTGCCCTCCTCCATGCCCATCATCCATTTTCCCCTCTCCTCCACCCCCCATCAACCCTCAGTTTGTTCTCAGTATTTAGGAGTCTCTTATGGTTTGCCTCCCTCCCCCTCCCCTATGGTCCTCTGTTAAGTTTCTCCTGTTCCACATATGAGTGAAAACATTTGGTATCTGTCCTTCTCTGCCTGACTTATTTCACTTAGCATAATACCCTCGAGTTTCATCCATGTTGCTACAAAAGGCCAGATTTCATTCTTTTCTCATTGCCATGTAGTATTCCATTGTATATGTAAACCACATCTTCTTGATCTATTCCTCACCCTAGAGGAGAAAGCAGGAAACAACCTCCTTGATCTCTGCTGCAGCAATTTCTTACTTGACACATCTCCAAAGGCAAGGGAGTTAAAAGCAGAAATGAACTATTGAGAACGCATCAAGATAAAAGGNCAGTCAGCACAGAGCCCGACGCGGGGCTCGAACCCACAAACCACGAGATCATGACCTAAGCGAAAGTCAGACGCTTAACCAACTAAGCCACCCAGGCGCCCCATCGAACTCTTGAACCAGAGATCCTGACCTGAGCCGAAAAGTTGGCTGCCTAACCGACTAAGCTACCCAGGCTCCCTCAGAGTCCATTGTTTTTTAAGGCTGACCTTGGTGATTAACAGATGTCAGTTCACCTAAGCCAGGGTCCACAAAATTGCTATATCGTTCATTTTGTTGCCTCAGTATCAGTATTTCAGGATCCTACCACAAAAGTTTTTGTCACTGTCACGTTCTGGTGAGCCCAACGGGTCGTAGTTCCACCCAAAACAAAACCTCTGCCAGCTGCAGATCTGTGGAAAGGGTATGAGCAGATTTATCACAATCTTTTAAAGAAACATACCGGACCCATTGCCTCCAGGGTGAAGTGAGTTATGTTGTGAGGAATGATAGAAGTCTGTCTTCTAAATTTTCTCAAGAGTACACCTGTGGAAGGTTCACAGTTCGACCAGCTTGAGTGGATACCGAGGCAGCCTGGTCCTGAAACATATTCATTCTATCATTGTTTATGTCCTACCTGCACTGGCTGCCTGGGGATAACAGAAGAGCACGATCTGGTCCCTGCCTTCGTGGAGCTTGCATCCTAGTGGAAGAGACAGGCAGTAAACAAAAATAAACAAAATAAAGTGATAACAAGTTATGATAAGTGTTTTTGAAGGTAATTACTGAGGTGGTGAGGGAATGACTGGGGAGGGTCACTTTATGTCACTTTATTATGGAACATTTCAAACATGCAGAAGTAGCGAGAAGAGTATAATGGTCTCCCCCAAGGTACCCATCAGCCAGTTCAGCAGTTCTCAATTCCTGGCTTAATCTTGTTTCATCTGTTATTCCCCCTTCCATACACACCCACAATCATTTTGAAACAAGCCTAGATAGTATATCACCCATGTACATTTCAGTAATCACAATCCCATTTTCTTGCCTAAAAAAATTAATAGCAGTCTCTTAATATCAGATACCC
>NW_027529455.1:147213-149816 GCF_008692635.1 Crocuta crocuta | reverse complement strand
TCAAATATCCAGCCAGTATTCACATTACCCTGCCTCATAATTGTGAGTGCTTTTTTTTTTCCCCTTTGCTTGAACTGGTTTGCAGATAAGGTCCATATACAGTGTAACTGGTTGGTTATTTTTAAGTCACTTTTGACCTTTTGGTTCTCAGGGAAGTCACTTTTTTTGATAAGAGGGTCAGAGGAGATATTTCGATTGAAGCGCGGAGAAGTAAAGGAGCTAGTTTAGGAAGGGCATTCCAGTAAGTGGGAAGAATTGCGAGGCAATGATGTGAGCAACAAACGTAAAGGAAGGCCATGTGACTGATGCATAGTAAGCTAGGGAGAAAATCTTTCGAGTTGAGCTCTCTCTCAAATAAAAACCCAGAGTTTTCCAAATTCTACAGTTTCTCAGAACATCATACACCTGGACTAGGTTCTTTGACTTAATGCAGAAATCCTTTTTAGTTACATTTCTGTGACCTCAGCTTTCACTGAGGGCCACAGTTAACACTTTACTCAAGTATGCACAAAGCATGATAATGCGCTTTTGTGTTCAAAGCAAATTTTGAGATAGTTGTAGATCCACAGGTAATTGTAAGAAATGATGCTGAGACGTCCTGTGTACCCATTACCCAGTTTTCCCAAAGCTCCCAGCCATAGTCATTCCAAACTAGAGTTTTCTCACAAAACTGTAGTCTGATATAAGAAGCAGGATATGGATACTGATGCAAGGCTCCTTCCTGTTGTAACCACACCCACCTGTCTTCTCCGTCTATGTAGTTTCCTTATGTTGCTTCTGTCTGGTTTCGGTGTCTTACTACTACTGGCCTTGTAAAATGCGTTGGAAAGTATCCCCTCCTCATCTGCATTCTAGAAAAGATGGTGCACATTTTGTGTTAATTCTTCAGATGTTTGATGGAACTCTCCAGTGCAGCTGTTTTTGGTGAGTCTTAGAGGTTTATCCATTTTTAATTTTTTTTTTAAATTTTTGGTCAGTTTTAGGGGCTTAACCATTTAAAAAATTTTTAAAGCTTATTTATTTAAGTAATCTGTGCACCCAGTGTGGGGCTCGAATTCACGACCCTCAGATCAAGAGCCACATGCTCCTGTGACTGGGCCAGCCAGGTGCCCTGAGGCTTAACAGTTTTTTAAATTCCCATTCCCCCAAGAACCAGCTTTGTGTTTTCCTTGGTTTTTCTCTGTTGTTTTTGGTTTCATTGATTTCTGCTCTTATAGTTATTTTCTTCTGCTTACTTCAGGTTTATTTTGCCCATTTTCTGCTTTATTAATATTGATTATTGAGCAAATAATGTACTTTTAACATAAGGATCCCTTGGATAAAATACTTCTTTAATTCAGGGCCTGAAGAAGGTTTATCTCTGGATATCTCAAACTAATGGGTTTTCCTCTTTGTTCTGGCTGCCAGGAGTCTCACCTTCCCTGTTCTAATTGGTTTCTGGTTTGATTTTTTACCATTTGCTTTTATTTGTCTTGCTTTACGAAGTAAACTAACCCCATTCTCTTTATTTTTTTCTTGTCTTTTTTTTAATGTTTGTTTTTAAGAGAGAGAGACAGCGTGCTGCGAGTTGGGGCGGGGCAGAGAGAGGGAGACATATTTTCTGAAGCAGGCTCCAGGCTTCGGAAAAATACGTCAGCACAGAGCCCGATGCGGGGCTTGAACCCACGAACCGTGAGATCATGACCTGAGCCAAAGTCAGATGCTTAACCAACTGAGCCACCCACGTACCAACCCCATTCTTTTTTACATTAATTGTTACTTGAATCGGAAAGGAATGAATATTAAGTAACTATTCCCTGTGTCAGCTGCTTCTGGCAATGGAATTCTCTCCTGTTGAAGTTTTTCTCTTGGTCAGTAGGAGTTATCCACTATTCTGACCTACTCCTGGTTGATACACACTACTTAACACGTGCATACACACACATCCACAAATACCCTCACCTCAGCTACACGATTAATTGGGGAAATGGCATTGCTTAAGGTGTCACGGAGGTTATGATTTTTTAATCATAAGTTATTCTTGGTAAGAATTCAAGCATGGATATTAAAACTTGCATTTTATGGTAAAGTGTAGCCCTACTCCATAATTAACTTCCCGTGGAATATTTTTTAAACCAGATTTACTAATTGGAAAGAATACAGTTAGCATAAAATGGAGGCAAGGACCACATCTGTTTTATTTTCCATGTGTCTCTGGCACTTAGCACAGTGACTGGCATATGAACATTTACTGTTTGTTGAGTAAAGTGCCAGTGTGGTAGATGTGGTCCTGGCTTCCATAGAAGGCATCGTTATAGAACAGTAGTGTGATTCATTCCTCACATGATCTTTCTACTTTTGTTATACGTGGATTGTGACAGTCACAGGCTCTGTATCCAATTTGCATGCACATATCCTATTCCTGTACGTGAGACACAGGCAGCTCAAAGAAAAGTATGGTCTGGTTACTTGTAAGTTCTTTAGCCAATCTTTTTCATGCTATGTCACACGTAACAATAGGTAATATTTGTATAGTACACTGGAGTAAACTGAGGCAGTAACCCGCTTCTGGAACTGGAGCTCCTTCCGGGGAGCTCCCAAAGTCTTGAGGGGATCAGCGTCCG
>NW_027529455.1:144887-147192 GCF_008692635.1 Crocuta crocuta | reverse complement strand
TGGGGGGGGGGGGGAGGGGAAGGAGGGGGATGGGCATGGAGGAGGGCACTTGTGGGGATGAGCACTGGGTGTTATGTGGAAACCAACTTGACAGACTATTTGTAAAAAAAATAAATAAAATCTGTTGTTCCTTGTTTTCCTTCCTTTCCGGTTGTAGTGTGGAGATTGGTGAGAGTGTAGGTGGGGNTGTTGTTTTAATCGGGAAGAAGCACTTTCCCAGAATCACAGAAAAAATTCCTTAATCCTCACATACATATTTAGAGGGTATGTTTAGAGGGTATTGTTTTTTTAAATCCCATTCTTTTAGGTATTACCCAGTGTTCAAAACAATTGACATGTGATTGCTTTATATAAATCAACAGTTAGCTCTCTCTGACTTTTGAATTGTATCAGTAGGACTAAGCACCAGCTGCAGTGGATGGAGTAGAATATTTTTTAAACCAGTAGATACTCTGGGACTGTCATCATAAAACTTGAAGTCAGTTACATGAATGTCTGGTCTCATCATACACATGCACGTCTCCCCTTAACTTATCTGGTGTATTAGAGGTTAAGGTATATATAATAAAACTTTGCATGTCTGTTCTAATAGTCCGTGTCTAAATTTTACGTACAGTGTCTGGGAGAAGGCCAGACATTGTTATTCTGAGACTGTAGTGCTCCTACGGAGTATAAAAGGCATGGGCTTTGCTAGTGTATAGTACAGCAGGTGTGTTTTACCTGTCATTTAAGGCAGTTGAAGTTGCTGGAATGTTGACCTCTAGATGAGGAAGAGAGTGGTATAATTTACACAGTAAATTAGAATTTCCCTTCTGTGATCCGTCTTTTAAGTTTTGACATGTTAGATGTTATACAGGTTTGAGTATGTATGTATCAAAAGAGATTTTAATAATTCTTGTGAAAAAGATACTTTAAGTCTGCCTAGTTTAAATAGTTGAGCCTTAGAACCCTTGAATAGGCTGAAAATATGTACGTTAAGAAAACAAAAGGTAGGAAAGTATTTTTCTTCTGAAATAATGTATCCTGATTTGGAAAAGTGATATTCCACTTAATATTTGTGCTAGATTGCGATTTACTCAGAAAGTCCATGGCCATGGCACTTTCTATGAATTTTATGGTAGTATGGTGCCATAAACATAGTAAGTGCACAGTAAGCAAATGCTTCTTGAGCAAATGAATTGTTTCTCAGAATGGCTTTTTGGTTTTCTTGTCCTTTGTTTTTGTCCCCTCCATTTAGAGCCGGGCTCCGATCTCAGCTAAGCTTGTTGCAAACATGCTCTCTGTAGCAGGTGCGGATCATATTATCACCATGGACCTGCATGCCTCTCAGATTCAGGTATCTGGAAGCTCACTATTCAGCATTAGAAAGTCGGGGGGGCGGGGGAGGGAGGAGAGAGCCCATCATTGTAAAGACTGCAGAGAGGCAAAAACCTGCCCAAAGACAGCTCAGATAAACTAGACATTGAAACCATTTTAAACATCCTCACCTTAAGCATTGTTTATGATCTCAGTCATTGGGGATGGTTGGATAAGGGAGGCTCTCTGGCATTCTGAGAAGAACATGGGCTTCGGGTTCAGACCTAGTTTGAATAATGGCTCTGACAGTTGCACAGGCTATTTAACTACTCTGAATACACACTGCATTGTTATCGTGAGTGTTAAATTTATGGTAGAAATGTCTGGCCCAGGATAGGTGCTCAGTAAATTGGGAACTGTTATTGTCATCATTAAATTTAGAGCCACAGATACCAGAATATACTTTCTAGCATAAACAGTAAGGAAAATGCAACATTCCTTTGTATTTTGTACTATTTAAAGGGACTCTCAAATCTACATTGGAAGGTTATGGCAATCCAGTGAGGTACCCAAGGGTAGGTGATTATACCCATTTTTTAAACATGTTTTTATTTATTTTTGAGAGAGAGCGAGTATATACATGCACGCGAGTACGGGACAGAGGATCCAAAGCAGGCTCTGCATTGACTGCGGAGAGCCCAGTGTAGGGCTTGAACTCATGAACCATGAGATCATGACNTACTCTGTAGCAACTGGTATTAGAGTAGAGATCTTTTTGTGACCATTTATTATTATAACTACATTCCACTAAGTTTACGTATCAAAGCATCTCTAACTGGTTTAGCAGTTAGCTTTTGCTCCCTAACAAACCAGCCCAACATACGGTGGCATAAGGCAATAAGTCTTACCTCATGGGTCTGCACATGCCTGGGCCGTTGCGTTATTGGCTGAACTTGGGCCGTTTTTCTCAAGGGTTCTCTCATTTCCTGTGGTCAGCTGTGGGTTAGCT
>NW_027529455.1:144343-144824 GCF_008692635.1 Crocuta crocuta | reverse complement strand
GGGTTTGAGCCCCACGTCGGGCTCTGTGCTGACAGCTAGCTCAGAGCCTGGAGCCTGTTTCGGATTCTGTGTCTCCCTCTCTCTGACCCTCCCCTGTTCATGCTGTCTTTCTCTCTCTCTCTCTCTCTCTCAGAAATAAATAAAACATAAAAATTTTAATGTTTATTTACTTTTGAGAGAGAGACACAGAGTGTGAGTGTGGGAAGGGTAGAGAGAGGGAGGGTGACACAGAATCCGAAACAGGCCCCAGGCTCTGAGCTGTCAGAACAGAGCCTGATGCAGGGCTCGAACTCATGAACTGCGAGATAATGGCCAAGCCGAAGTTGGGACACTTAGCCAACTAAGCCACCCAGGCGCCTGTGAGGAAGCTATATTTTATCTGCTACACTGAGCATACCTTCTAATCAGTTTGAGTGTCACAGGAAGGTATTATTTGGGCCAGTTATTACCCTCCTTGTATTAGTCATTTATAAATCGAAGA
>NW_027529455.1:140450-144140 GCF_008692635.1 Crocuta crocuta | reverse complement strand
TAGACATTTATAAATCGAAGAGCAGAAACAAAGCAAAAGTGACTCACCTTTTTTCTACAGGGCTTTTTTGATATCCCAGTGGACAATTTGTATGCAGAGCCAGCAGTCCTGAAATGGATCAGGGAAAACATCTCCGAGTGGAGGAACTGCACTATCGTCTCCCCCGATGCTGGTGGAGCTAAGAGGTACGTCCGAAATGGCGCTTGTTCTCGATGTACTGGGGGCATCTTTCAGACAGCGGTGTCAGAAAGTTGACTTTTTTCTAGCAAGTGACAGTTTTTAAGTTCAGTTGACCCTTGAACAGCATGGGGGTTAAGGGCATCGACCTCCTCACCCCCTGCCCTGTGCACTCCAAAATCCGCATATAACTTTTGACCGCCTCCGAACTCACCTGCTAATAGCCAGCTATTGACCAGAAGTGTTACCAGTAACATAAACAGTCGATTAGCACACTTTGTATTTTACTAATGTTACAGACGGTATTACAACGGAGCAAGCTAGAGAAAAGAAAATGTTACTGAGAGAATACATTTACAGAACCATACCTACCACATCAGGAAAAATCTGCCTATAAGTGGACCTGCACAGTTGAAACCCATGTTTTTCAAGGGTCAAGTATACTACAGAATGAGTGTATCAGTAGCTGGGACACGAGCTGGACATAGTTTTACTGGCCTGAGTCACTGCCTGAAAGACAAGGCAGCCTAGAGGGGTCCTTAAGTAATTGCGATATTGTAGGCTTGACTGAAACCCATTAGTAACTTGGCACCACAGAGCTAGCAACACCGCTGTGAACCCATCCAGAAGGCTGGGAAATTGGAGCTTCCAATGAATGGCACCTGCTCTCGAACCACGTGCTATTATTAGTGGACAAATAAGGCTTTTACATGCCTCATGATGCCATTGGCCTGACCGTGTTAATCCTGGCATTGAGACATTAAGCAAGAGGGAAAATAAAGTGCGGTAACTCTATTTAAAACCAAGACCTTAACATTTTAAACAGACTGATTGCCAGGCATTGCCAGTTTCAGTGCTTCACAGCTCACATGGTGCCGACTAAGAGCTCTTGATTTCCTTAGTGGATCACTCATTAGTAATGCATTCAAAAGTCTGACACATGTTCTTCTTGTTGTGGAAATAGAATGAAGAGGCTACAAAACACAGATGATTGGAAAAAGCTAATTCTGATCTTTCTAAAGGCCATTCAAATCTTCAATGACTGTTTCTCCACAACCTCTTTATTTCAGTAACTCCAACAGAACTGATAAGCTGAGCACTTGAGTTCTGTTATCCAGCCAGATGTGCGGCTCTGTGAGTCTCATGCAATCGCTAGTTATCATCTGTAAAAGCGACAGAGCCAAAAAAGCATCCCTCTAATGGCAGTTGTCAAACTTGTCTTAACTTGTTGGGCATTATTTCCACATCTTGCCATGGGACTTAGAAAATAGTTGTGTTTGAAATAAAAATCAAGCCAAGATTTTCTTTCCAAAGTTGGATACAGGAAAACTGCCTTCAGTAGGTGCCTTACTGCCACATGACCAGTTTTGTGTGTGTGTATCATTTTCTTACAGTGGTGGAGCATTTGCCGAGTGAGTGGCTATCACTTTGGTCTTGACAAGGTTTTTGGAGTAGGTCGAGGTCCCTCTGTGATTGTGGCTTGCACAGAGTTCTCCCCTCAAGGGTCTAGGGAGTGACTTTTTCCAGCCCTTCCTCCTTTGTCTGTCATTGATTTTTTTTAATGTTTATTTTTGAGAGAGCGTGAGCTGGGGAGGGGCAGAGAAAGAGGGAGACACAGAATCCAAACCAGGCTAGAACCCATGAACCATGGGACCATGACATTACCCAAGCCAAAGTCAGAAGCTTAACCAACTGAGCCACTCAGATGCCCCTGTCAGTCATTGTTTTTTGTTGGCCATGGAGTACGGACATCTTGGATGCTTAAGCTAATTGACTATATATTTGTCTTATATGAATAAACATTCTAAGGAGATCGGTTATTCTTGATGTTCTATGCTCACACAGTTCTAGTAATGGGGAACATAGGGTATGGTTCCTTCAGATCAGGGTCATAAGCTGTTCAGGTTGTGGTTCAGATCTTGTGTGTTCTTTATTATATGGTCACAGGCTCTCCCCTGTCCAANTAATTTTTGAGAGACCCTGAATGTGAGCGGGGGAGGGGCAGAGAGAGAGGAAGACACAGAATCTGAAGGAGGCTCCAGGCTCTGAGCTGTCAGCACAGAGACCAACGTGGGGCTTGAACTCACAAATCATGAGATCATGACCTGAGCAAAGACAGACGCTTAACCAACTGAGCCACCTAGGCACCTGCCCCCTCTAAATGGAAAAAAAAAATAAAACAAAATAAATAAAAAACAAGACCCAAAACACAGGCTTCTTCACGCACGATGATGGCACAGTGGAGCACGGACCTACACATCACTGGTGCAGCGCGCTGTTGTCTACACGGGATGGATTTCTGTCTGAGTCAATTCTGTGGTATTTTGTCATCAAAGATTTGTCTTCTGTGTCACTTTCTTTATTGGTTTTTGTTATTTTGTAATAGAAAAATAAGACGCTTTGATTTGTTAGAGACCCTTCGGGCTGTCCAAGCAAGATGTCCTGTTTTCCTGGTTAATTGGTACAACTTTATTTCTAGCGCTCCTAAAAGGAACTTCCAAGCTCGGTGTGCAGGTACAGTTGACACTGATAAGTTGGTGGATCACTGAGGGGAGCGCGGTGAGCACATAGGCACTGGAACGGACTGGGGACTTCCTTCTCTCCTGCCAGAGACTCAGGTTCACTTCTCATCACATCCGTGCATCCAACTGGGACAGTCTGTGCACCCCTGGCATTAGCTAATGGAAGTCTTCTCTCTCTCCCTTCTGCTGCCAGTCTATTAAATGAGCGAGGCTTAGCATCCTGCTGCTTCCCGGGACCAGTGAGGCATCTGGCTATTCCCTGCCGTAAACCAACATTAATTATAATCGAAGTCTGACTAATGTGCTCCTGAACTGCTCTCAGGATACAGACACATTAGTCTCTAAAACCCGCTTTGTGACTTTCCTTTGAGAAGCCAGTCAACTAGACTTGTTTTCTTCCAGCCCCTGGAACTGTTTGGTTTTGGAGCGCCATCTCCCCAGAAAACAAGCCCACCGTTTAGTCCCTGTGTTTACATCTTTAGGACACACACACACACACACACAACGTCGAACTGTGAATGCACCCCTGTTTTGCAGAGTGACCTCCATCGCAGATCGGTTGAATGTGGACTTTGCTCTGATTCACAAAGAACGGAAGAAGGCCAATGAAGTAGACCGCATGGTACTGGTGGGAGATGTGAAGGATCGGGTGGCCATCCTGGTAGATGACATGGCCGACACCTGTGGCACGATCTGCCACGCAGCTGACAAGTGAGTGCCGAGAGGTGGGGCCGGGGATTAGAAGTGAAGAGCTAACTGCTTGCCTGCCGTCTGCATGCCATAAGCCTGCCAGCTCTTTGCAGAGGTGAACTGAGGGGGAGGAGAACTAGCTTTGTGAGTTTTTATTGCCCTAGACTTGAATTTCAGTATGCATCAGTTGATGAATATTTTATTTTTTCCCCCAGATTCACTTGGTTATTTGTTTCTTAATGTGCTCAACTATGTAAAACATAAAATTTGCCACTTTGACCATTAAGTGTACAATTCAGTG
>NW_027529455.1:140000-140335 GCF_008692635.1 Crocuta crocuta | reverse complement strand
TTATTTCCGAAATGTTCTTATCACTCTGAATGCTCTACTTTTGATAGTTGATTTGAAATTTTTTAATGTTTTATTTCTTTTTGAGAGAAACAGGGTATGAGTTGGGGGCGGGGGGCAGAGCGCGACGGAGACACGGAATCGGAAGCAGGCTCCAGGCTCTGAGCTGTCCGCACAGAGCCCAACACTGGGCTCAAATTTGTGAATGCTGAGATCATGACCTGACCCGAAGTCTGGCACTTAACCACCTGAGCCACCCAGGCGCCCCCTTGATAATTTTTTTTTATTTTATTTATTTATTTTTTTTTTTTAAGAAATAAGGTAGAGATTTATAGCTC
>NW_027529455.1:139039-139205 GCF_008692635.1 Crocuta crocuta | reverse complement strand
AGGTTTGAACCGTGTGAGTCCACTTAATATGCATTTTTTTTTGATAAATATAGTAGAGGACTATAAACTTAATAAA
This sequence comes from Crocuta crocuta, assembly GCF_008692635.1. Taxonomy (NCBI): domain Eukaryota; kingdom Metazoa; phylum Chordata; class Mammalia; order Carnivora; family Hyaenidae; genus Crocuta; species Crocuta crocuta. The sequence goes on along the minus strand of NW_027529455.1, from coordinate 139,129 downwards.
AATACAACATATTATAACATGCAAAATATGTGTTAATTGACTGTTAATGTTATTGATAAGGCTTCTGGTCAGCAGGAAGGTAATTAAGGT